>NC_132887.1:12926467-13226467 GCF_030463535.1 Salminus brasiliensis | reverse complement strand
AAGTACTGACTGTTCCTGGGTGCACAACCATGGATAGATAGGGAAGAGTACAACGTTGCTACAATAGATTTAAAGAGAAGTACAGGGCTTATAAAACAATACAAGAGGATCATCTGCATGAAGAAAAAAGGAAGTGAACAATCTAACACAATCACTTACTAAAAAGCTCATGATGTCATGAGGCCAGTTCCTAAGAACCTCTTCTAAATTGTAAACAGCAACGCTTGTCAAATTATTGTAACTGTCATGTCACATCATGGAGCTTGCTCTTGACTGGTTTCATGACTGAGTGCAATAAATGATGCCATGTGTATGAAGAGCAGGAATGATGATATGTGATATTTTCAAAGATGTATGTTTTAATACCCCACGTCTGTCAATAATGATTAGCAGGTGCTGGAGTGCAAGCTCGCTTTATAAGATTTGTCTGCCACAAAAGGTTGAGTTTTGCAGACTTTTGGCCAGAATGTCAACCTGCGACAGGCATTAACATAAACACTCACTGAAGCCAGTCAAGCTCTATATGGTCCTTGTTCTGTTCTGTGCCACATGAAAGTCATTCATGACAGCTTGTGTGTATTTACAGCTTCTGGGGCCTCGTGTGAAAATTGAAATTTGGCAGTTTTTTTTTTCTCCAGGTAGAGAGAGCCCTCATGAGTTGTGAGAAGGCCCCTTGCCTTGTACAATTCCAGGCACCAACTCTGAAGAAAGTGGAATTCTGCATACGTAGTCGGACGATAGCTGATGCCATGTGAGGCAAAATAAAGAACAAGCTGCAGGGTTATTATTCAGTTAATCTAAAGTTAATGGATATGTGATATCTCATGCATTTTATTTCATTTCTTCATTTTGGCTGAATTTTAAGGATGCACTGTATGTTGTATCAACAAATAAATGTTCTAAATCTTTGTTAAACAGACCCAAAATCTGCGATTTCCTGCCTGTGCCTCTGTAATCTGCATAAACAAATGGAAAGAAAAAAAACACCTCATATTTGACTTAGTCAGTTAGGTTTTAGTTTTGTCACATGCCTTTAATGACTGTACTGGTACTGACGATAGGGCTGGGCAATTCATCTGAACTGGCATTCAGAGCTGCAAATGAAAGTAAATTTGCCCATGCTGAATATTTAGAATTGTAATTTTGTTAATGTATTTTTAATTAAATATTATGTAATATGTAAATTATGTAAATTATGTAGCCACATGATTCTGCCTTGTATCTCTGAAATAAAGAACATAATATACAGCAAATCTGACTTTACTTTTTGGATACTATGGAATGCAAAACATGCTTCCTAAGTCTTGTATAAGACCAGTCCAGCAACCTTGAATTAGTAACCAACATTAGTTTCCATATAGTTTCCAGACTGCCAGTGCCTGTGTATCTGTGTGTGTGCCTGTATGTGCATGTGTTCTGAAGAAGGAGCTTCAGGTTAAAGGTTGAGGGGCCAGCGCTACACGTTGAAGGACACAGACGAGAGGCAGATACAGCAAACATTTTGGCAAGGCGAGCGGCACGGCGGCACGTGTTTGTGTTTGCCTCTCACTTAGCACGCCTGTTGCTACTCAAAGGGTGCCTTTGTGCATTCAGGCATGCTGAATCCATTTTTTAAAACAGCACCCTAACACAATCCATGCATCCATTCATCCATCATCTTTCTCCCCCCCCACCCTTCCCCGAACTGGCCGCCACTTCCCACCTCTAGGCTGATGATAGGGGGCAGGATGCCAGTATAGGCCAAACGTGGTCGGACAGCATCATTCATCTTTCGCAGTGGCTTCAGATGCATGCACCTCTTTGTGTGTGGTAATCGTTATCACATGATGGGCGATATTTGGGGTGGGGCGGGTAAGGGGGGGTACTCACTTCTTGGCTCTCGTGGTCCGTCCACTGTGACCTTTATGGCTCGGTGGTAAGTAGCCACTTGGGGTGGGTTTGTGAATACTGTGATTGTCAGAGTGAAGCTCTTTCCTGCAAGACACAAAAAGGTTCATAGCCTGTTAGCCCTCGGCACAATGTCCCACATTCACTGCTGGCCCTGCATTTGCATTTTCTATGCTGCTGATGGTGATGATGACTGTGGGCTTTTTACTGCCATGGGAGTTAATATATTTGAAACACTGAGGAAACAATAGACAATAATGCTATCAAATGGAAAAAACTAAACAAAAAACGGTTACCAAAGAGCTGTATTAAGTGTTATAGGACAAGCGAGTGAGTTGTGTCAAGTTCTACTGTATATAAGAGAGGATTTTAGCAGAATAAACAGAGTAGCGTGCTAGCTATTCTATTGGGCATGATAACTACTGTAATGTCTTTTTAATTTCATAGCAGTAAATCATTAAAAAATTGTATTTCCTAAATGTATGGACCCATGCGTCAGTGTTCTTAGGCTGGCTGTTTTTGGGCCTTCCAATGTAAATGCAAATCCCAAGTCCTAAAGGGATACTATGGTGCCTCTTCTGTCCTCATATGACCTTTCAGTCAGTGAAAAGAAATGGCATATCTGTATTGATGGGTATCCGTATCAGGCTGGTATCAGCAGAAAATACCAGATGAAATTTCAGAAGGAAAATACGATCCAAACCTGTTACAAATCTAGCCTGAAACACCACACACTCACACTGCGTGTATTTTCCTGTGGGGTAGTATTTAAATGTTTGAGAGCATGATAGCCAACTAAAGGTGCTCATCTTTAGTGAAGTGCTTCAATTAAAGCACTTCACAAAAAAAAACCCCCAAAGGTCTGGGTTTTTCCGAAAGCATCTAAGAACAAAGATGGTTCTTAAATGGTCAAGCAAGCATCGCACTGAACACTCACTCTACCAGTTAAAGCATTATATTTAGCAATCCTATCTTAAAATAACAGCTTCAGACTAATTTTGATACTCCTTTGACTGTAATGGACTGTAATGGACTGATCGGCCAGAATGCTGCTGCTGCACTATGGGCTTTTGGTGGAGCTGTACAAGACCTCCCGCCAGAACTGCACAACGGTGCGTAACCTCAGTCATGTTGGTGTAACGTCCTGTAATATTACTTTAGCACCCCCTCAGGCTGCATGCTTCTTTTACTTCAGATGCCTGGTCTGTGTCTCTCAGCTTGTCAACAAATGCACGTTTCTAGCTGTCCACAAGAGGGTGAATTACATTCCCTAACTGTAGGGGGAGCCCAGTAGCAAATAATTCCAATTCTTGTATAATACTTCCCTCAAGATGATTAACAGTGAGCTTCTTTTGGGAAACTAGGCCTGGATCAGTATCTTTTGACACTCTTACACTCAGCCTAGTCAGTCATCCAGTGTAGCTTAACAGAAAAAAAACAAACCTTGTCTATGGAACCTTGAGTTACTATTATACACACTATCCACATATTAATCTAAAGATAAAGGGGCCTGTACAGCGAGTTTGTCTTTTATATCTTACACACTGTGCTATTTAGATGCTGATATGCAGCAGAAATATGATAAGATGGCACTCTCTGTTACCACAGCACAGGAAGCTCTAAGAGGCTTCAAAAGTAACCAACTCAGCAACAAGAGTAATCTGCAAAGTATGCTGTGAAGTCAGGCATGACACATTCTCTGAGCTGCAATCTGCTGCTGAGACAGGAAGAAGTGGGCGGAAAATGAGTGACTCAATGAAGCAGCCAGCTACACTTGGCTTTGTGTGTGTGTCTGTGTGTGTGTGTGTCAAGATGCACAACTGTCTTTTTTCCTTTCTTGATTCGACTTGTTTTTTATTAGCTTTCTTGATCTGAAAATCAAGTTTAAGCAGCAAAACTTGCCTCATCATGCTGAGCTAAAACTGTGCTGAAACTGGGGATGGGACATAGGGACATATGAACGATACCTATCAGCAACCAAAATGATGGCGGTAGTGTTGCAGCTTGGTTAAATTACACTGAAGATGGTTAAAAGGCCCTAGCTGATGATTAATTGCCAAGCAAATAATTGGAATTAACAGTTTCATTCCCTTTGCTATAAAACATACACAATGAGCTAAAAGCCTGAAGTACAAGCCTAAAGGGATTTAAGTCAGATTAGCTGACCGCTTGGCTACCTTGCTTCCTAGCTGTGGATACTTACATCAGACTCAGCTCGCGTTCAAATACAGAAACATTACACACTGCCGTCTAAATGTGTTATAGCAAGTCGTGGGTTGTTTCCTGTTTTCAGACCCATGATGTGTCTCAATCAATATGCTTTCTTTTATGTACATCCCTAAACGCAACTGATGAAAACGCACCCAATTCATAGTCTGTTTGTTAGTATGTAAACATATGATGTAAAATAACTGTAATCACCTCCAATAACAGCAAAAAGGCTAATTAATTAAAAATTGTGACCATCATGTCACCACAGCTTTTATATGGGGATTTATTTTGTATTTTGTTTTTTCCTTATAAACCCTTTATTATGCTTTTATATAAAATACTGTGTTGGAAGAATGGTTGTAGAACACCTCCTATAACCATGATTTTAACAATCCAGCAAATTGCAAAACTATATACTATTAAAATATTGCATATTTCACCTGTGTTTTCTTTCTGCATGCTTTACTACCCCTGCATTAGACTGTTCACGTCCAATTTGGAAAGACAGTAATCAGACATGGTTACCAGAATGATTAGAAATTGAAACAGTATAATTACTGCTGCATATCATTAACACTGAACCGCAGCTTTAGTAGTTAAGTGCTTTACTACGCAATATGTACTGTAAAGACAATATTTCTATGCTATATCATACAATCATCCATTTTACTGCTCTATCATATCATACATACCACAGTCACGCTCGTGTTGCCTTGTCATAATGTGTGGGGATCACAAAATGACCATTGTAGAGAAAGTCTGAATTTGCGTATTTATAAATTCTGCTGACTCTGCCTGCTCTGATGAAGCTGTTACTGTAAATCTCAGCCCTCTTGCTGTGTTCATGCTTGCTGGAGTCGTTCTCATTCTTTTCCCCTCAGGAATCTGTCCTTAAGCCCCCAGATGCAAGTTTGTGTCCAACAATCGAACCCAACCCAGCCCTTCCCAGTAACCAGATCCCAAAGCCACACCGCAAAGGCAGCCCGATGCCCAGCCACCAGCCCAACCCCTGCATCTGCCCTGCATCCAACAACTGCACACCACCGACTAAAAATATCAAACTATTCCCACCGCTTACCACACTGCCTTGGTCAATAGCCTGGTGAGTTTGACAACAGTTTCTTAAACGTTGTCCAAACATATGCGATACACATACAGGCATCTTACATGAGTTCCTGTCGACTCACTGACATCATTAATATAAATAAAAACATCCCACAATCTGGTTTGGAAATTATGTATCCAGGCTGACTTATTCCTTTTCACAGTAGGGTTGTACACTGTATCGCTTGTTAGTCATTATTATGATGTTGGCTTTTGCAACACTGATATTGCAGAAGGCTGCAATATGCAAAAGAGCAAATTATAGGTTTTTTTTCTCTACTGAGTGTTATGAGTAGAGATGCGTGATGGTTCCGGAACCATATTGGTATTGGCAGATATTTGCTTTAGAAAAAAAAAAAACATGGGCTGATGTTCAAACTGATGTTTAATATTTTTTGTATGTATTTATTGAGAGTAGAATGTTTAGGTGATGCTAGGCTGCTGTTTTAAGCCTTATGTGACTATATATATTACATTTCTATGCAATACCAATCAAATACCAGGTGGGTTTTGTCCCAGTATTTTTTGTACTGTCAACCTGAGCCAACCTGAGATGTTCCAAATCAGTGTTTCTATGTGTAACAGTACGTTAAGGCATGATGTTTTTTTTTTATAAGGTGCACTGATCTTTAATTTAGTTTTAATACATCGCAAAGTATATCATAATTGCATTGCAGTCATATAATCACAATGCTATTTTTAAATCGAATACAGCTGTTAAAAACATGTTAATTAAATACATAACAATTAAACATGTTCTTAACTTTCAATGGTATTTAATATAACTACATTTTATCATAATTTTATTTAGTGAAATTGGAGCATTCCTATTTGTCCATTCATCATTTAGACACATTATTTGTAAAGAATTACTGATATTCGAGTCCAAAACAGCAAAAATAGATTTTTTTTTTTGTCTGACTGCCGTAGCATATACATATCTACATATATTTATCTACTACTGCAATGTTAAGCCCTAAATCACAGTGAAAACAAGCTTCTTAGAATCCCAAGTCCTCATGGTAAGGTCCTTAATCATAAGTCAAACACATTATGTGCTGGCTCGAGGTTAGCTGTGGCTTATGACAGCCTGAAGGGCGCGAGGCCTCCACATTACGTTTTCATCCTCTAATTTGTTGTATTTGGGCATTCATATCTATTTCAAATCTATTTTATTGCATGCGGGGTCATTTTCCATATTTAATTTCCTTATGCTCTGCTATCTCCTCTGTGACTTCCTCCTGCAGATCTCATGTCAGAGATAGAGAAACCCAAGCCCGGTGAGGTGTGGGTCTCCATGCGGGCCAAGGCCCTCTTCTCTGTGACAGCTGTGAGCAGATAACACACACACACTGTCTCTCCTGCACTCACACAAACACACTCACACTCAGGGGTGTGTGTAGGGATGTGCGATGCACAAAGAATGTGCTGAGCCCAGTGGTTGGAAGCAAGTCAGAAGTCTGTCAATGCTGCCTGAGCAAACAATGTTTGCAAGACCATGTCCATTCTGACAGATGACTGATGTGTTTGCCCTGTTTCCACAGAGAGAAAGCTTACATATTTACTTCCATATAATTATACGGCCTCCTTTACCTCGCAGCCTGGGCTTTTGTGGGGCCTTTAATCGAACATTTATCAACACATTTCACAGAGTGTGTGCTTCCAAGAGGCCCTGCTGGGGATCCCTAGCTGAACACCTGAGAGCTTAACTCGAAGGGCCTGTGAAGATTAGGAAAGGCAAGTCTAGACTGCATTCCCTCAGTCTAGGCTGCCTCCAGCATCAGACTGGCTGGTCCTCTGATCCATCTGCCTGTCCTGTCTTCTTCAAAGCTCTGCTCTATGAAAACGGGGTCTTCCCACAGGATCACAAGAGCTGGCCTCCTTTTTACGGAGTAATTGCGCACATATCAAAAGCGGCATTCATCTACACACGACCAGTCTGAGAGCACTCAAAGCCTGCATTCGCATATAGCATAACGTCTCAGGGCATACTGCGCATTGCGCACAATCACCTCTGCGAAAACTGTATGTACACGGAGTGTATAAATGTAGGAGTGTGTTTGTAACATGCCATCATAATAAATTAGCATCAAAATTACAAGAGCAGACTTCAAAGGCAGGAATATTCAAACACACCCACTGCTTTCTGGCCCTTTAGACTGAAAGCGATCAAATTACGCTCTGTGATATATAACGTAGCCATCCCTCAATAACCTGTTTACATGTTCTTTCAACTGATACAACTTCAGAAGAATATATTAAACAGTGCGGACTGCAGTATTTGCGTGGAACACGTTCCTGGGCCATATTCATGAATTCAAGTCATAAACTGTTTACAAACCTGCCCCGGGTATTCCTGGGTAAAAGTGCGGTTTGGTATCTCGATGGATAATCTACCACATGCAGAAGTTTTACTACTACGCCCTATTACTTGCCCTGTAAACATGAGTTGCTATATGTGGTTTTGCTGGGTCATGTGATCCAGTGTAAGAAAACACTGCTTACGGTTATGAATAATTATTGAAAATCCAGAGAAGGTACTGACCTCGCCCACTCCTGCCGACGAACCTCAGGTCGTTAAAGCGTGCCACTTGGTTCTTCATGACTGCAGAGGCGTTCCGCAGCTCAGCCGAGTAGTTCTCATCGTTTCCTGCCATAACTGTTACCACTGTTCCATCAGGAACATCCCCCAGTGCAACAACCTGCGGCACGAACACGAACAGCCCGTTATTTCATTATTATGAAAGCGGCATGTTTTTGTCATCAGTAGAATAGAACATTTATACTTTATATATGTATACTTTATATACACATACAGTATATACACCACCCCGCATAGATACAGTATATAGCAATCCGGTCTACAGGAAAAAAAAACTCTAAAATTAATTTCAGTGGTAGTCAATGTAAAAAAAATATATATTTCAAATAAGATACATATATAAATCATTGCTGTCAAGCAATACTAAGTAACTCTATAATTGTAAGAAATATATATATATATATATATATATGGCTGCTACAGAGATGTGCTGAAAAGCTATGAGAATCCTTAAACTGCAAAGTTTATTGTCACTAAAATGTTCTAAACTAACTCAAACTAAGGGACGTAATGAATAAACTCTCTGCTGAATTGTACTATTAAAGCAAAAAAAATTAGAAACCATAAAGCTGTTCAGGCCCCATAAATACAGTATAACTTTAAATATTGTCTTTGATACACTGGAGTACAGTAGCGCTACACACAAACCACAGAACGTTCCCTGTGGACATCACAGCCTGTGTGTACCGCTTACAAAATTTGACAATTAAGATTACATTAAGATAAAGCATTAAAAATTCAAATAACATGTTGTTTATGTATTGGAGTCACACAACTATATTTTAAAAGTAAGAGAAATAATGTATGTGTTTTAATTTCAACCTAAACATTTGAACAGAGCCTGGTTTTAAATGCACTAGGACAATTAGGGAGGTGAAATGTGTTTTTTTAATATACGCTTCTAAAAATCAGAAAAACAGATCATACTGGGTATTATTCTAATAAAACTATTATATAAGTTAAGGAGACACCTAGTTCAGATGCCAGGCCTGTGTGAACGACTCTAGCAGAGAGTACTTTGATTTACCTGCCTTCACTGAAACTCAGTTCAGAATGTACTTTCCACTGATTTAGTTTACAGTTCCAGCAGAAAGGGGGAACAGGCTGAAACAGAGGCAGGACGGAACGGGCAGCAAAATTCCCAGTGAAGTTCATGGGTCCAGCTACACATAGATGTCCACTGTATGTGTTAATCCAGCTCTGTGGGTGTTAGTTCAACACTGGGGACTTTCCTGTGGGCTTTTTGTTAGTTTTCACTCTGTTTACTGAATGTAAAAAAATGAATCATTTTCCATTAGCAACTTTAGTCATAGGATGCGAGGGCGCAAAGGTGGTCAGACGTAGTTTAGTTTTCTGCTGTAGTTGAGTGGCTGCGTGCTGCGTGCTGCTCGGTTTTCTCGAGTTTAGCTTAGTCCATCACTGTGGTCAGGCGCTCGAGACACTTGAGGGTATTCTGTTTATTCACACACAGCTTTTTTCTGCGTATCAGGCACTAGATTACAAAACCAGCGCACGCAAAAGCGCGAGCCGGGCAGTTGCTAGTCATTTTATCAGACGCGTTGTGAAAAGTTGTGAAAAGTTGTGAAAAGTTGTGAAAGCACTAAAAGGCTGTTCAGCTGAATCAGCCCTTCAGTGCATTTCACGCCGATGCACGCGAGCAACCTTTTGAGCATTTCAGCCCAAATATAAAATCATAAAATCACCCCGTGCCCCGTAGAATTAGCTACTCCTAATGCAATTCCTTGGCTGAACACTTCCACGCAGTCAGAGCCCCTCTAGCCCACCAGCCCACCGCGCTCACTCACCTTAAACGCCACCGGCAGGGTCTTGTTGCACCTCCAGTGAGACGGCAGCACAGAGCAGAGGAAGTTGGGGCTGTCTGTCCGCACCAGCTCGGCCGGGTGGTCAGCGATGATTTCCACCATGCTCCTGTTGTCGTGCGCACGCAGTCTGGGAGCCGCCGCTGGCTGTGCTTCGGGCTGCGCGTTGCCGCCGTTCACATCGTTCCCCTTCCCGGGCAGCACGCTGCTGGAGGGCGGGCTGAACCTCCGGCTGCTGCTGGGCTCTACCGGGATGCGCATTACAGAGCAGTCAGAGACAGCAGCAAGTTAAGGCGTCTTCACATAGAACCTCCGTCTAGCCTCGCTTTCTTTTTTAAGTGCTCCAAGCACGCTCCAGGTGGAAACGTAGCCTTAGGATAAGCAACTCAGCGCGAGCGGATGGATAAAGTGGTTTTTTTTTTTTTGGTTTTCAAAGTTTTACGCACATGGTTCAGAGTGGATGCTTCTCTGTCTCGCAGTCGACGGGAAAACAAGCGCCGGGCTAAATGACTTTAGAAAAACGTCCCTCGTCGAAGTTTAGAAGTGAAAGATGTGGCTCGAGAATAAACGCGAGTCTTCTCGCATCCTGAGACGCAAAGGAAGAGCCAGCCAAAGCCCCGGAGAGAGAACAAGCGCGCGCCGCGTCCCAAAGAACAAAAACGCTGAAATAAGCAGGCTAATATTTCTAATACAGCTCTCACAGAAGTCGTAAAACCCTAAATGTCTTTTTTTGTCCTCTCTTCCTAAAGTGGCACGCTCACAAGGGTTAAAAATGGGACTCCAAAAAGTTGTGGTTAGAGATGAAGGAGAGCGAAAGCGGCGGTTTTTTTGGTGGTGGCGGTGTGTGTGTGCGTGCGTGCGTGCGTGCGTGTGTGCGCGCGCGCGCGTGTGTGTGTGTGTGTGTGTCTCGCTGTGTGGTTAGTCTTTGGAGGCAGGGACTTAGCGAGCTCAGGTTTTTGTGGTTTATATACGCAGAAGCGGGACGATTATTATGCTGATGAGCCGCGAGCACGTGGTGTACAGGAGCGGTCACTTCACTACATCCAAACAAGCCAGATCATCACTCACTGACTCATTCACTCCGAGTCTGTACTTATGGACTGTACGGAGAGACTGTAACGTCCCGACCAGACCCGAACAGACATTACCATCAACAGTCTGCAGTAATGTAACGAGCTTTTTCTTTTTCTTTTCTTTTTTTTTTTTTTTTTTTACATTTAGCTCATTCAAACGTTAAATCAACATGGGAAATAAAAGACACAGTCACTTAAAACAATAGCATACATAAACAAAACTAAAGTTATAGATATGATGATTAAATATACCCTTATCAAGATTTAGAACACTTTCTAAAGTGAATTTATATCAAAAGTTTATAAAAGTCACTATACTATTCGACAACCAGTAATAAAGTTCATATGAAGGCCTGTGTATACTGTAAAAAACAATGGTTTCTGGTTTAACGGAGCAGTATAAATTTTACATAACAACACGGCCAATAAATAACGACAGCAACAACAACAACAACAACAACAACAACAGCAACAGCAACAGCAATAACAACAACAATAATAATAATAATAATACCAAAACATACATTATTATTATTATTATTATTATTATTATTATTATACAATAATAATCACAAATAGTACTTTATAAATACACATTTTAACCATCAAAATAGGTTTTGTTTTGTGAGCAATGGATATATATATAATAAACGTTTTGAATATTTTCACTTTCCGCAGTTTCCGTTTATAAACCGTCTCTTTCTGTTTCTTTCTGTTTCAGATGTTAAGGAGGTGAAGCCTGAGGAGCAGAACTTTGGGTGGCGCTGTTGAATGTCTGATTTCGTCTTTTATTGTGCGACTCGAAGCGGTTTTTGAACTACAGTTCCTCGCTATAGACTAGCATACGACTAGAAACTACAATACCCATAAGTCAGCGCGGCGACTCAGTGTGACGGCAAAAGTAGTCACCCGTTCAGGAGCCGTGTTTAAGAGGCAGGAGCCGAGTGAGTTCAGAGTGAATGCGGAGGAGATTCAGTGTGCAGTATTAACACACAGAGGTAAACGCATTCTTCCCATTCAGTCTGTGGTGGTGTCGATCATTTTCAGCTGCAGTGCTGCAGGCCGGAGAGCCTCATAACGTTAACCGAGCCTACTGCTTTAAACCTGAGTGCACTGAGGCTCCACAAACGCTGAGCTCCAGCAGGAGCGTAACTGTAGAGTTCCTCCAGTGTTCAGTCCACAAAGACTTTTATTCTGCACACTTTTGCGTCTTGTTAAAACGAGCTGCTGCTTTGATAGATTTCCACACTGTGCAGTAATAAGCACAGAGTCTAGGCAGTGAAGCATGAGGGGAACAAGTTGCATTAAATTGTTTCTTACTGCACATTTATAATTGTTTCACACTAATTTTATCTGCAGGCTGGACAGAGGAGGAGGGAGGGAGGAAAGGGGGGGGGGGGCAGGGGCATCACAATTTGGCCCTTGATGGCCTTTGAGAAATTCTCAACAGCTTCCTGAAGGGGGATGCTGTAGTTAGGTTAATGGCTCTTAAGGTGGGTGGATAATGTAGTTTCAGAGTAATTGCAGATATTAAAGCGGCAGTTGAGTGCTGATAACTTCTTTTTGCAGATGCCCTTTATTTGTTAACCTGTGTGTGCCAGGCAGTGAGCGAGCAGGAGAGCACAGCCAGCGGATGAGGTGCCAGACTTCATTGTGGAAACATGCAGGAGGTTAGGCCCTGGCACAGTGTGATTTTACTACACTCGCTCCTCTAAGCAGGGGCTTATTCCACCTAATTCTCATTTGAATAGGCGCCTAAGAGCCTTTCGTCTGCACTTTTGGATGGAGGGAAATTGATTTTGTGTTAATTCACTTTCTTTTGCAAAGAAAAGGAGGTGGAGGAGGTTGTGTAGAGCTGTGTGAGGTAGCGTATCGAGGATGTGGATGCAATATCAAAGTTTGAATAGCTCCAAATTACTTCACCTCCAATCATGCCCTGAGATCTAGATACCAGATTTATTTCTTATGACCACATTATGACTTTCTGCTGATAAACTGTCATTTTTGGGATAATTAAATTTTATTGATGAGAGATTTGCATTTTCCAAGCCAGATATGGATATTAAAACCTGGTAATTAAAATCCGCATTTTACAGAGACTTTCTGCTCAAAAAAATAAAATGCAAGATTGAATGTAACTTGTCATGTTGGTGTGTAATATTCCAGTGCAAATTACATCAATTCCTCAACCATGGCTGAATTCAATGTTTTGAATCTGTTTTGTGTTTTATTATTTATTTGTTTGTTTGTTTATTATAAAATGCCTCACTACAATAACCAGTATGCCTTAAGCAAATACTTCATACAACTATTAAAAATCCCACCCACAGTGATACAGAAATCTTATGGACCTGTGTCCTTTCGCATTAGGCATCCAGAACACAACCACAGCCTTACAAACGGCTTACTGCATGCAGTTTTTCAAAAGCTCTGCCCACCTTCATCATACATCATCAGTATGGGGATTTCCTGGTCTTTAAACTGGTCAGTCTCAATATCAAGACTACAGACAGGTTTCTATGCAGTGTCATCACAGTGATGCACGCACGACTGGGCGATAGGAAATGACAAGGGGTAAACTGCACCAACCGCAGAGAAGGTGGATGGAAAATGTTTGATAATCGTAGAAGATGAGAAATGAAACAAACAGAAAGCTACATCGATTACTGCAGTTTACTGCCGTTACAGTCTAATGGCCGGCAATGTTTCCACAGGCCTTTGCCCCCTGGCTGCGTGCGCACCCGGTACTGTTTGTAAACAGGAAACCCGTCTACATTTACATTTATGGCATTTAGCTGACGCTCTTATCCAGAGCGACTTACAAGGTAACTCATATTACAGAGGTGGGTCAGTGTAGTGTCAGGAGTCTTGCCCAAGGACTCTTATTGGTGTAGCGCAGCATAGTCACCCAGCCCGGGAATCGAACCCCAGTCTCCCACATGGTGTGGTAGCTCCATGGCAGGTAGTGGTGTTATCTGTTGCGCCACACCAACCATTGTTGGTCTATTGTTGCGCCACTGTAGGAGTTGAGTAGGCATGTTTACAGTGGATGGAGCAGTGGTTATAATTTTTATTTAGGCTGCAGTGCACCTTTAACATCATACACGAGTTATGGCATCACACAGGTGGAGTGTTTGCGTGCGTGCGTGCTATTTCAGGTTGCATTATTAGAGGATCTGATCAAGCTTTTTCTGTAGATAGCTGGTCGGCCCGATCCCTGCTATCAGATCTCCAGTTGTAATTGGTTGTTTAAACAGAATTATTGCACATACGGATACAGCATTTGTGTAAGGGGTTGCTGATGGTTTTGGCCCCTGGCTTCTAATAGACTTGCATGTTCTTGACCCATGACATCAAACATGGCAAGAATTAAACAACATGGACAGATAAATCATTATCAAGAGCAAAGTCTTAGTTAAGATTATTAAGTGGGTCTCTTATCAGATTTACACATTAAGCTGTGTGTCTGTAGTAATTTTATGGTTAATTACAATGCTGTCATTTTGCTGTTAAATGTTTAATTTAAATTTCGATTTTTGCATAAGAATAATTGACAGAAGAGTTAGTTCTATAAAAACGCTTCATCCTCATCACCTGATTCAGATCTGAGTATACAATTTGCCATTTCTGACTTCATGGTGATACACTTTGTATTTTAATGGTTATATTTCAGGTTATCTAGAAATGGTTGTTTCTTTTATTTTCATTTCTATTTGTTAATGTCTTTTCTAAAGGTATGAAACAACTGTTTCTAATCTGAACCACAGGTTTTGCCGGCTACCAAACCTAACGCTTACATTTAATATGTTGTTTTTAATATTCTAAAAACTTTTTATTCAACTCGTCCGTATTTATTTCTGCGCTACAAGCACAAGGTCAGTCGTTTCAGGGCTGTGCTAGGCTGCTGCCGTCTCTGAACGCTGGATTCCGTGCCCAAGATTAAATCAGCAAATTAACTAGGCGTATGTAGAAAAAGAAATTTAGAGGCGAAGCTGTATAAAAGTCAAGTTAATTATAGAGAGGAAAATGCAATAAATAGAATAGGCTCCCCTGTTCTGCTCATTCAAAGAGAAGCACTCTTTCAGACCTTTGCATGTTGAAGTAATCTTGATTCATTTGCCACATCTGAATTCATTTTGCCTAGTATGGCGACCATCTGCCTTCACAAGTCAAAGCAAAGGCTGAAGCTTTCATCCAACAGAGGGGGCGAAAACAGAAGGATTTGAAATTTTATGCTCGGATGTATTTATTGGGGGGAAAAGAGTCCTGTCTGTGCTTCTGCTCTTGGGGCACTTTGAATCATTTAGCTTTATGTCTACGAGTGCAGAACTAGCAGTTTTATGTTTGCTGTGGTGTTTGCTTCCTGCTTTGATGTCTGCTGAATGTGGACGCCGTTCATTTGGACTAAGAGACGTCATTAGCAACAGGGCGAGCTATTCTTTGCCTAGCAGGACAATGTTCTCACCTGTTAAAAAAAAAAGAAAAAAAAGAAAGAAAGAAATACACCTGTGCGATTTGATAGTCTGATGACTTGGCTTGCCATAGGAAGGCTGTGGTTTTGAATTCAGTCAAGCTTGCAGCTGTGCATCAGGCGATTCTGTTCAAATAAATTTGGTGGCCCATCACAAAAGTCACCTGGCTACGCTTCCAAATGTAAATGTCTGCACATTCAACAATGAGGGGATTTAAATTGGTCAAGGTCCATTTCCAGGTAAATATCAGCATCCTGTTAATTTGTTTTCTTAGCAGGGGTTTGTAGGTGAGGAGGCCTAACTGCAAAATGTGTGGATAGCTGTGTGATGAATGTTATCTGCTCTGCAGCACATGTTCAGAGGTTCTATGCCCTTTTTAATAAGATCTGTACTCAACAATTAAAGATTTGATCTATACAGTTGTGATTTTAAGAAGGTCTTTATGTAGACACTATATCATGACACAGTGAATTCTTCCTGTCACTGAGCATAATGAGCATAATGTTTAAACACTGTGAAGGATCCTTAAATCTCAGCATTCATACAAACTCATAGATGTTGCTGTGTTACTAACTGAGCATCTCGAGCAACACAAAAAGCATCTGCATAAATAAAAGCCTATGTTGTGTTTCATATAACGCTTATCTCAAAAGAGATACTACAAGATGTTACATAATTCATATTCAAAGTCATAATTATGAGACTTTATCATAATTGTAAGATGTTTTAGGTCCTATTTCCCCCACATTAGCAAGATGTGTATTTCAATCTTGTAGTAAGGACATTCTGAGGAAGAGTTTTTTTTATTTTGTTTGGCTGAAACGTGCCTCTGTATGCTACAGTTAGTACTGTGATAAAAGTTTCTTAGGTGAATGTAACTGGGACTGTAAATCATGCTCACATTCAGTGCAGAACTGTAGTGATTCAAACAGAAAGATTGAATTTGTTATGATTATCTTGGTATTGGTGGGTATTTGATTTTGGATACTCTGAACTGTTATTGACAGAACCAAAACAAACAAACAAAAAAATCTGCTGGCGCATCCTTAAGTGTAAGCAGATGTTTGAAATACAGGGCTTTCTTCACTATTTTTATACAGTGTCTCTCAGGGGAATTTGCCGCAATTTTGAGCTCAGTGACTCTGTAATGAGTGTGCAGAAAATGGGAATGATTTATGGAAATTTACCAACATATATATGTATTTGCTGTTGGAACTGGGGTAATGGAAATTGCAGTATTTTGTCCCAAGCGCCATTTGACACTCGCTGAAGTGGTTTGAGTAAAAAGCCTGCTTGGTGAGCGCTACCATGCAGTTTAATCACATCTGAATGGCTAGTTCTCGCATCAAGAATTATTTCCAAATTTCTACTGACTTTCTCTCGCTGTGAGAATTTGCCAGTTTTTCCACTCCAACCGTTCAGACTTTTACACTTAAAGCTGAATATTACACACCCATAGTTAGGACTTAACCGTCCTGCACTGCACACTGTATTCCTTCTGACGTCTGCTGACTTTTGGGCCATTTCGGAGTGTCTTTTGTCATGATTCAGGTTTGGTCTCATGTGGTACGCCCCCCCACCCCCGTCTGATGCATCAGGAAACGTTTTCTTTGGAAGTGGGTTTATAATTGCGCTGGCTTTGATGGACCACACGGTCAAATGAGCGGTGCATGAAAGCCTGTGTTTTCTGTGTGTGTGTATGTGTGTGTAACAGATGAGCAACAGCGCTGCGAGCCCCATGGGAGCCAGCAGCACCTCCATGGCAGGGAGAGGATCCGGAAAGACCACAAGCTTCATCCCGGAGCTCCAGAGCATGATGTAAGTAGATGAAACTTTTACCCATCTACTGCTCTGCACACAGTAGTATTCGCCCTTCTGCTCAGGGTTAGGATTCCTGAAGTTCATGACTGAGCTAGCTTGCCAGGGACATTGGCATAAATGTATCTTCACCCTCCTCTCTTTATACGTGCATATACACCTCCTTTCACACGCTCTCATTGATGCGAAAGCCAGTGTCACTAGTCATCGTCCTGATGATCAGGAGTTCAAAGCTGGCGGTCGTCTCACATGCCAGAGCAGACCCGAGCCGAGCCGAGCCACATCTGAGGTGAGAAATTCTCACACTATTCTCGAAACCTCAAAGCATTGGATCCGTCTTACTCTCTGCACCATCAAGCAGCAATTAGCCTTAACTCAGACATTTAGCTCATCACCAGTGTCATAAAGCATATGCATAAGAACCACAGGCCCTGTGAAGACAGTAAGAATAGGCCAGGATTGGCAATTGTCCACACATTAAAACTGCTGTAGCCTACTTGCCAGGCTTGAAGTATCAGTGAAAGCTTATTGGCTCATTTACCAGATAAAAGCATTACTGTTTACTGTACATAATGAATGATCCAGGTCAATTCTTCTTGCATGCGTATAAATACTAAATTTCAGGCAAAAGCCTGGGGTTTCTTAATAGAAAGAAACATAGCTGAACCTGAAGTGAGTAATATGATGCCAGTATCCAAATCTATCAGTCAGGCTCACTGAAGAAAGAGTCATATATGGAATTTCCATTGCAATCTACAGGCCTTCCTCCAACACAGCATTTGTGGTTTGTAAAGCCACAACAACATTTATCCTGCACTGCTGTCTGTGAACCCCACCTTCAGTCTTCTACATGTTGTATTTGAGTAATAGAATCATTGAACAAAAGAACTGTTACCTTGTTATATAAGATTGTGGACATTAAAACTATAAAGCCAGCGATTCTACCATTACTAGAACTGTCATAGCATTCGTTCGTTCTGATCAATGAAATCATTTGCATGCTTGTTTAGACTCTGAAACCTCTTTTTTTCTCTTTTGTGAAAAGAAAAGTATTCATATACTGTCAGATCAAATTTACAGCAGCAGTTTGCAAGAATTGTTTGTCTGGAGTGTAATTTACTTTCGTGAATACAAATCACACTATGAGCTCCCTCTAATGGACAGTTCTTAACACGCATTTTACCAGCTGAAAGATACAGAACTGGCACCTAATGTGAAAGCAGCATGTGCACCGCCGTGGTAGAGTAATATTATAGGATTACAGGGTTACACAGCGTAACGCGGTCATGCGAGGTCTTGTGCAGCTCTATGGCTAGCACCAAAGTTACATAGTGCAGTAGCAGCATTCAGGAGCCAGAGTGGCAATGACGAAATTCTCCTTATTAAAGGGACTGTAAGATTGCTAACTTATGTTACTGTACCCCATTCGTTGGGGTTTTGAAGTTTTGAGATGTTTTTTTTTTTTTTTTTCATTGTTAAATGAATCTCATTAAAAGATCAGAATGAAATGTATTCCAATATAGTAAAAGTCAGAGATCTATAGATAGTTAGTTTGTAAATTATTTCAAATACATACAATAGCATTAGTTAATCCTTCTACGTTGCTGTCCCCATATTTGTCAAAATGGGACAAGTGCAATATTGTTTTTCTCATTAATGGCGCTGAGAAAATCGATGGACTCCTTGTGTCAATTCAGACGATCACTTGCAAGAAGTTTAACTGACATCTTTGAGAAAAGTCGCACCCTGTTGCGGATCTAATGTCAAATACAGCTTCTTCAGTCCGTTGTTTCTTCTTCTGTGCACACAGAATGTGTTTGTGAAATCACACCCCGCATTACAAACTGCACAAACACTTCTTCTCTTCTTCCCTCAAGCTCCTCTTTGTTGAAATACAAACTTCATAAACATATGACTCCATCAAGAGCCCCATTTTGCAGTCCTGTATTTTGCAAGACATTTAATTATAGCTTGCAAATGACGCGCTTTTGACAGAGTGTAAATGGCCTCAGTTTGAGTACATTTCATTCCCTTCCTGGCAGGCTTTGTGTTATGTTGAGTGATGACCCGGAGAAGTTATATTCTGTCTTCTGCAGAGCTCTTAACAGTATATTACAGTGATATTCCTCTAGCAGTCCTCTTTCCTGTATTTATCATGTTTTTATCCAAGCAAGTATTAAGAAATCTGGAGCTTCTTCCAGTGGGGGGAAAAAAAGCCCCAGAAAGTCAGCCAGGATGACGCTAGTCAACTCTGCGATTCTGACATGTACATCTGTGTACTGTAAAAGCAGGCGCGTTTTGGCGTGTGTGTTTTTGACGCTGTCTACTCGGGGCATGGCGGCTGTCTGGAGCGGCGAGGGAGGAAAATGTAAAGACAGTTTCCTCTGGCTCCTGTTGCCATGACTGTCTGCCGCCTCTTGCCTTCATGGAGGTCCCTAATTGAGATCACTTGTACTTATAAATGGCAGGAAGTCCTGTGGTTCATGTGAGAAGAAATGGAACTGTAGTATGCCTCTTAAAAAGGAGGCTACTGTCCCAGTGATCTAACCGAGGAACATTTGTGTTGTGCCTTTCCTTTTTCCATGCTAATATCAGGATTTCAGTTTGGTACTGTTTAGCTACAATAAAAAGACGATGTTGTCTGTCTCAATGGACCCAGCTGCAGTGTGTCTGTTTAGGTTTTTACTACAGAGTGGAACATGGGTATGATGGGACCATTTTAATACAATATTTTTCATGTACATATTGGAGATACAGAAACATTTCTGAAATGTAGAAGTTGGGAATGCATGGATTATATATAAGGTGATACAAATACTATAAAATGAATGTGACAGGTTTTTAGTAGAACAGATTATCTATTTGTGTAATAGATTATACATACACACAGGACACTTATAGAGGATTCTGGACAATGTTCAGATACACAAGATATGCACAGTATACAATATTGTCTCCAAAATGGCAACTTTCTTAACTTTCCATGGAGCTTTTCTATTGGTTCATTTATAATGAACGGATGAATGAACAGAGCTATATTAAAATATGGAAAAAAATAAATTAAATCAGTGAAAATTGGTGAAGGAATCCTCTGCCAGTAACCGAATCTAAACATGGAGTTTTAGAGTGCGATTTCTATTGGCTGAATATAAAATATTGAGCAAAATGTTATTCTATTTAAAATGTAGCATAATCTTTATACATTTCAGGATGTGAACTTCAATCCACAAAGCATATAATTTGATCAGGAATGTCTACACCTTTGCACATGAGTGTAAGTATGATTATCCAAGAGTAAAAGTGAATGTATTTTAACCTAAACAAATCAGTCAGTTCTTTAGAATATATTTACAAATTTCTGAGACCATTAGACAGTGTCAGGTTACGTATGAAACGAAAAAAACAAAAACAAAAAACAACAATTATCCACCAAGGCCAATATGATTCCAGTATCCTCACCCATGCCTAATAAAGGATGTGAAAATATAGCTTTGTTAACATAATGTTCTCTATCATTCCTCAAAGGATGCTACAGACTGTATTCTTTAATTCTAAATCGCGGTCAATTGTGGCTGTGGGCTAAATGAAACCTTTGTCTGAATTGTTATCATAATGCTTTGCTATTTTAGTTTAATAGGAGCACAAATGAAAGTATGGCAGCATTCATCCCTGGTTAAGTATTGTGGCATGCTGCTAATTTGACAGCTGAAGACAAAGGAGCTCAGAGTTCAGTTACATTTTCTCAGGAAGAGTGCCAGTGATCGCCTTCGTTACCCATGTATGAAATTACTTCTTAGGTGTCTCTGCTTATTCCCACGGTTGCGTTCTCAATGACCGGACAGTACAGAATGTCAGTTTAGCAGCTCTCAGGTCACCCCTGGACTCATTTAAGCTTGCATTTGTTCACAAGTGACAAAAACCTGTCTCCATGGGAAGTGTTCCAATCCATGCTGAAAAGGTGCTTACTTTGGACTGGGAAATTCCGTACTACACGCATAAGGTGCTAAAGATAACACAGACAGTTGAATATGGCCAACGTTCAGCTTTTCCTTTCTTTGTGGATTTAACTCGCCTACGTCTTTTCCCTAACTTCCTTGTGCAGTTTAAATGTGTTTACTATACATCTGTTAAGTAAGCAGTGTCTTGTATGATGGATGGCTTTGTTAGCTTTATAGAACGGCAGCTCAGTGCATTGTAAAGTGAACATGTGGTGCTCATGTGACATTGGAAGAGATCGGCTTCAAATGTAAAATCACAGAATTGGATTTCCTGAATATTAATTGAATTTTAATTGTTTAAGAGAATGCTATAAAAATAAATTGTGTATTTATTTGTTACCAGTTTAACTGAATTGATAAATACTTTAAAACAAAACATTAAAGTAATCTTCAAAGTGAAAATGTACTGAAGGGACGAACAGAAAATAAAGATGGTATAATTTATTTATGTGTTTATTATTTTTTTTATTGGGCTTATCAGAATGGTTGTAACATTAATTGTTCTATTCCAATAAATCTACTTTTCTTTAATCGTAACTAGTGTATTACATCAAACACTGTATAAAACCTGTACAGGGCTGTATAATCTTCTAAATGTCTTATATTTGAGGATTTACCGATTTCATACTCTGAAACGAGACTGTTAAGCTTGTATTTGCTATCATGTATTTTTTTTATTGTAGCAATAAAGGCAAACTGGTACATCTAAACACAAAACACTGTTATAACAAAATATTAACCTTAACCTAACATTTAACATGTCAAATATGATGTCATAAAAAACATATGAAGAAAATTATGTAGCTATTAAGGAGTTAATTAAAATAAGCAATAATTAACAGAAACCAGCTAATCTGAGAAATCAGGGAAGCTCTGTCTTTACACCAAAACAATAGTTAAATCTGACCACCTAGTCGCGTAAAGACCGGTTTCATTGTCTATTGGAGTCATGCACTAAATTATATTGTCTGATCTGATTGGTTGTGTGAGGTTTTTATCTCCCTAAACCTGGTACTATTATCGCTCTTAGAGGTGGTATATCATATCAATCAGGCCCTTATTTATTCCCTGTTCCCTGTATGTAGACCAGCAGCCAGTAGAGGTTCAGTATGGATTTTATCCATACGTATTCTTGGGTAGAAGAAAGAGTGTGGCCGTTCTTATTGACCATGCATCCCTACAATTCTTTTCATTATTGAACACTAGAAGCCTAGCATTGCCTGTGGCTGTAACCTGATCACAGTGACTTTCGAAGAAAGCTTAATCTGAGCTCAGCAGTTCATCATCACTGCTGCACCAGTAGCATGGAATAGTTCAAATGAGGTGAAACTGGATTTTTGTGGCTGCAGGTCTGTGAAACGGATGGTCATAAAGGACACACAGTTAAACTATTACCGTTTCATTGAAAATAACGGGTATAATAACTTCCCTTTAGACCTGTATATGGTTGTGCAATGCACAAACATGGGACAAATATTTATTTTGCTATATTTATTTGTGGCATGGTGTTAATACAATGGTATTTGTATACCCAGACGAAACCCACACCAGCATTTTTGTGGGCTTGAGGCTGTCTAGCATGTCTTTCTATTTTCTGTTGCTCTGTCCTATCTGAAAGACTTAGAGCTGGAAAAATCTACTAGCTTTTTTTTTTGCATAAACATTGTGGTGAATGGACAATGTTTAAGAAGTAGGTGCTGAAATGTTAGTATGGCTCTTTTACCTTTATCACATACATTAAAAATAATTGCCCAGACATTTTTCTTTTTTTTTTTTTAAACAAATGCTGCATTACCTTCAAAATGCAAGCTTTCACCTTCGAGCTGCTCTGTAACAGTTGTTTAACACTGACCAAAGCCATTACTTTGGAATGATTGTTATTATTCTGCAAAACTAATGACCTAAGTCTAGAAATCAGGCAGTTTATAACTTCTAAAACTAACACCTGCTCGTTAAATAAAGGCTTAAGTGAAATTTGATGTTTAGCCTATGTACCTGTGCTGTGTTTACATGAAAAGGTCAGGTTTCTGAACAGGGCTATTTTTCTATGTATTTGTGTTTTTTCGGTTAAATGGAGTACAAAAGTGTTTCTGCTTCTATATCTGTGATTAGTGGCTGTGGAGTTGTGGGCAGCCCAGCTGTCACTACACCCAGGGGCTGTTTTGAAAGCCTGTCTGTCAAATGAGGCCAGGGCCAGACTGGTCTCAGAGCACAGGGGTGATATACTGTAACCATGTACTGCTTTTTTTTTGCTGATGCAAATACACACATAGGAGCTGTAGAACATCTGTAGGTGCTAGGCTATGTTAAGGGTGTGAGAGGGCAGTGAATTCTGGTGGCACTTGGCAGGTCATGCTGTACATGAATTAAAATTGATTCTAATTTGTCTTGTTCTTGTTTGTTTGTGTGTGTGTGTGTGTGTGTGTGTGTGTGTGTGTGTGTATAAGGAAAATAGACAACCTTTATGAGGGATGTACTAATAAGCTGTATTCATATGGGAAATTCTTATCATTGCTTTTTTATGGTTGCATCATTGTTGCTGTTTGTGTTATCACCCGTTTTCAATTTTTCTCCCCAAGATGTTGATGAGCATTCATACTCATTTTCTTTGTCCGTTTTTCAGCGCAAAAAAACCCTAAATAAATCTTCAGTTGTTCTTTCCCAGGACAATTATGTAACATGTTAGTCAATGACTGTAATTAAAGAACACTTAATTTCAGTGTTGTTGTTGCTAAGCATAGTGCAGCTCTTACACTGCCCTAGCCATCCCATACCATTACTCTTACTCTTCACAGTCCAACCTCACTTTAAGGAATCTGCCATACTCAGTTTGAGAAGTTGACCAGCACCCTTTGGGCATTTGTCTAATTTGGACTACTGTCTCCTGGGCTGCTTCGTGCATAAAGCCTTCTTTACTTTCAAGGCCCCTTGAATGTTTTCCTAAACGTCCAAGTCCCATTGGAAGCAAGCAGCAATAATGAGTTGGCACACAGAGTCTCTGGTTAACCAGACTGTAATTTGGGGACTGAATAGAACCTCTCATCACTATTGAGTATTTGTTTACTGCACTTTGACTCTAGTGTTTCTGCTGAGAACGTGCAGTGCCAAGTGCTCCAGATTTAACCCCTTTTTTTAGGTCTTTAAAACGATCCTGAGAACTGAGGCTGATGTGTATTAAACTGAGACACTGTATAATATAGAAGTTAAAATACAGCTCCTAAAATATTTTTGGCCTCAGGTGTTCCACATGCATCAGAAATGTGTAAGAACTATCTATAGAAAAGTTTCTATGTCTCTATGGACTTCTATGGTATTACTCCCCCTCACGCCCCTTTTCACACCTCTTAGTTTTAAGAATGTATGTCTAGGTGCTTATATCTGTTAGTAAGCTCTGCAAAACTGCCAAGATACCAAAAATACTGCCAAATAAATGTGATTACCACTTTGTGTCAGACGTACTGTATGATTCAGTGAATTCTGAATGCACAAATGCCTCACTTTGAATGCCTGTCGGGCCATGTAATATTAATAAACGCAGAATGAATAATGTCTGCAAACATGTCAGACTATTAATGATTAATTAGTTGTTGTAAAAATAATACTACTGCTGTAAGAAAACTCAGGTTTTCTGAGCACTCAGAAGTACGTCTAGCGCGTGTGTTAGGTTCTGCAGGCAGCTCATTAGGAGACATGCTTTTGAGATTTCTTTATGCAAAACATGCTTTCCAGGACAATTTCATCCGAGAAAGCCGAGATGGAATCGACATACAAAGCAGTACATCTTACACGCTCGCGATGCAGGGCGAGGCAAAAAGATCTCGCTTTTGATATAAATATAGAAATATTTCACAGCTTTTTGTTTTTTGCTTTTTGCTTGCCAGGTTCATGAAGTCTAGCACATCAATATTTCAAAATCTCCAAATGATCTCACAGCAGATGATTGTCGCACACCGTGTAGTCTATGACTAGTCTTCGCAAATGCTTGCCTTCCCAATTCCCTTAGTTCTAGTTTGTGCCTCTTCTAATTTTGTTCTGCCTACTTTCATCTCTTATCCAAGGACATCATGTTTATTAATAGGTCGCATTGTTAATATTTAGGAGCAGAGAGAAAGTCAAGAGCATGTTTCTGTTGTCTTTGTCAGCAAAATGGCATCTTCTGCGCTTAAACTCTGAAGTTGTCTGGAAGCTCGAGCTCTTTCCCACTGTTTTCCTCAAAATTACCTCTCCCAGTAAATCAAACTCAAATGTTACCCCTCATTTTTCTGTGCAAAACAACAGCTTAGAGGACTGGCCTTTGAATGTCTAATACATATTTAAAGCTGAGGAGGAACGGTTTAATAGACAGTGTCAACCTTGCTGACTGATAAATTTTACATTAGACCTGGCCTTTATTCTGCGAGGAGGAGCTGTTATTTCCCTAAAGGATTCACTGATATCCCGAAACAACTTTATAAGTAGTTTGGGTTTACAGTAAACACACGAGACAATGAAACGGGAGCTGCAGTGTGGGCCGCAGTAACTATAGCACCCTCCTGAATGCCGTCACAGGATGAGTCAACAGCCGTTCTAATCAGAAAAACAGCGCTGTTGACAACAGACTCAGATGTAGAGTTAATACTTAATGACAGAGATGGAGCCGCTGTTTTCCTGGCCTGAGCCTAAACAGAGTCACATTGACTCCCGGCACATCCGAATCTATCTGCGCCCTCTTGTCTGACCTCAAATTTGGTTTAATTTAATAACAAGTAATTGATTTCATGTACACAATTTATCATTTATCATCAGCTTATATGATTTGAAATTGATGATTTGAAATAAGCATTTGAAATACATACAAATGTAATTACCCAAAAACACTGCGAAAGAAATGAATATATACAAGTACATACAGGCTTGTGCAAGAATCTGGACAACCCTGGTCAAGTAAAAATAAACAAACAAATCCTCTACAGAAGCACAAATCCCATCTATTTTCTCAATATAACATATTGGGGGGAAATACATAATTTCTTTAATAATAAACCATCATAAACAAACAGAAGTGTGTAATCTATAGAGAATGTACACTTACAGCAACACTTAACCAAAGGTGTTCAAATCGCATTAGACTGTATATGAATATGGTTTTTGTCTCTAATTGTCTATGATGTTGAGGTCAGGAGACTGTGAGAGCCTCCAAAAATGTCCACAACAGATTTTGAGGTATATTTTGGGTTTCTTATCTTGCCATCCCATTCTATTTTCAGCTTCAGCCTTTTTAACTCTGGATTTGCTGGTATTTTGCGAAGTGGATTCTCCCCTCCACCTGTGCAGTATTGTCAGTATCACTGGCAGTTACACAACCCCAAACCATGATAAATGATGCTTTAAATGCTTTACAGTTGTTAAGGTGTTCATTAAGCAACATTGATAGTTCTATGAGAAATATGTAGAGCTGTTTTTTTTTTGTTTTGTTTTTGTTTTCTCTAAAACAGAAAAAAGCACATTACAAAAAGTTAGTGTTCGCTTCACTGTTCAGACCTCCCCTTGAGTAAATCCTGTACAATCAGCAGCCAACACCTAGTTTATCTAATCAGTAAAGTAAATTAGTTGAGCTGCTGGTGGAACTGAACAAATCCATACAGTGGCTGGAGTTCACAGAGGAGCCAGCAACCAAACCTGTGTTCTTCTAACAAAACATATCAGTAAACTTTCTGATATACAGCGCATTCTGACGATTGACTACTGTATTTGTGCTTGTTTGTATTTATTTAAATGCTACGCAGTTTTCTACATAAAAAAACCCACAATCACTGCTAAGATACATTTGACTGACTTGGACAGTAGTGTAAAGATATACTCTTTTAATTAAGAAGCTTGCAATCACTTGTCATGTTAGACTTATTTCTTTAGTTATTTACATTCAATAATACCAGATTTTACATGTAAATATTGTGTATATATAAAAGCACTGGAAGAATACTTCATCTTTGACATTCTACAGCTGTCTCATCTCATCAGATTTCTAATTTTAGATTAGATTTTCTTCACCTTATATAGCAGTTTCTGGACAAGCATATTGGAATCATTTTGTGTGTTTATTAGCAACCAAATAAAATAGCTTATATAAAATTGATTCTCAAATATATATATATTTTAAATAAATTCCACACACTTAAACTGTAGGGTATCAATGTTTTTAGGTTTCAGAAAATGTTAGGAGGCTTTAGGAGTTTTTATTAACCTGTTCCCTGCTGTCGCCTGTAGCTGAAGATCACAGAAACGGCATTAAAGCCTCTGAGATGTCGCACTGTGGCCTGACAAAGTGTTCCTATTGTGGCCTCAAGCACTTGAAATGGAAGAATAGAATCGGACACCGCTAAAACAGACGCCGAACGTGTCATACCTGTGCGTTTCTCTCTGAGTGGTAATCTGATTCTCCCAGGTGTGTGTGCTGCTGTCTGTGCTCCACTTGCACACACTCATAGCTGTGGTCAGATTACCATACAGAGGCTGGGGGGTGGGGGGATGTTTTGTCCTTCAGTGCTAATGGTTTGGTTTCCACGTGCAGTGCGAATGTGTGTACAGCACCCTGCACAGACGCACAGGCTTAAGTGACCGGCTCTGACGTGTGTGTTGCCATGCTGGATGACCAGGCAGTTCAAAAGGTGCTTCATTAGCTTTCTGTCCTTCACATTCACCCTGTCATTTACCCTGTCACCTTTTCTCCTCACCTTCTCCTTTTGCCTTTTTAGTAGTTTTAGTGGGAAGCAAAGAGACAGAGAGGTTCTCCTCACTCTATTTTTCTACATTCTCTCATTTTTTTCCCTACTCTCTGAATTAATGCAGACGTGATGCTAGGCTGAAATATCATGTGTTTCAGGCTAATCTCTTTGGAGACGCTTGTATTTTCGTGCTGTCCCAGCACTGATATCGTGTGAGAATGTTGAACACGTTTTTCTAACGGCTCAGACAAAGACTTCTCAAAATTCAGTGATTTAATCTCCACTGAAAACAAGTTTTAAATACAGCATTTTTTTTATTATCTTGCTGGTTCTCAAACGCTTTGTGTTTTTAAGACACAAAGACACTATACTGGGGATTCGGAGACAGACAGTTTGACTTCCAGTTTCTCGTCTTATTGTTTAGATATCAAAAGATGTACATTTCTAAAAGGAAATAAAGCATTACTAGGCCCATTTGAAAACACTCCATTTCCCCTGTGGTGAAGTATGGAGCCACAGTTGGAAGGGGAAACCAAGGATGAGAGATGCTGCCAATGCAGCGCGTCCGTTTCTGTCTCCGCCACTGGCCCGGCTCATTCCGCGCATTTTTACATTCTGTTTTTTCTTATAGCCCTTGTGTGTATCATATTCTAAATATTTTGAAGTAATGCCCTAGTCAAAGAAAATTCTGCATTCCAGCTGAGGTTAAATCAATAGAGTGCGCCGACTTTGGCTGTGGCTGGTGTTGGGCAGAACAGGTAGAGCCTTGTTAAGTGTGGAGCCTCTGTAGTGCTGGGCTTTGCTTCATTATGGTAGAGTCAAAACAGCCATGTGGAGTCAAAGTCCACTTATCTGAACATTAAATATTTTCCTCCCAAAACTGCCTCAAGCCTCCACACACTAGAACACTAGAACTGGCTGGTAGGTCCAGCAGCACCCTTTAGAGTGTATTTCAGGGTTTTCCCCCCCCCATGTGTTTATATAGAATATGTTTCTTTAGCTGGGTTCTCCCTCCTCTCCCTCCTGCTCTAAATAGTACAACCAAAAGAAATATGAGATATGAACTGTGGCTTAAACAGTAAACAGTGTGTGTGTGTGTGTGTGTGTGCACGTAATATGTTATATTTATACATTTTATATATTTTATGTATTACACATTAAGCACACTTTTTTAAAAACATTTCTCTGAGCGATGAGTGTTTTTGCTCCAGATCACATTAGAACAGATGCAGGTAAAAAATAACAAGAATTTCTAATTTTTGAGAAAATAATTAAGATCTTGGGAGCTAGTCTGGAGAACAAAGTCCAGATTCTCCTGGACGCCCCCAGCAAGCATGTGGATTTGTTCAACTTAATCACTGGCTCCCCTGATTAAACATCAATAAGATTTACCAAACCAGGGTTTGGTTGGATGATAACTATAAATAATACTTAGACCCCCATGAGAAGAGCTTTGGAAATGTTTTAACAGTGATGCAAAACCACTGTTAAAAATCATTTTTGTATTATTATTATTATTATTATTTGTTTTTATTCTAATGTTAGTGTTTTACTGAGAAAATGAGCACTTAATTTTTGAACATTGTATTTAACCATTTCTATGTACATATAACTTTAGCAGACAGCAAGCAACAAATGAAGTTTCTGAATGAAAAGTAATTTTTCTGAACGAAGGTTTTGAGTCAATTGGCCCTTTTACAGCACAGCTCTGATGTGATCGAGCTTTCTCTGTGATCCATTTAGCAGATGTCAGTAGCGTGTGCCATGCCGCATGGCACGGGGAGCAATTAGTTGATGGAAGAACTTGCCTAAATTGATTTGAGTAGTGTAAGCTTCCTCCGAAAATGCATTTACATCAGCTGTGGGCAACATCCTGTTAACTATGCATTCTCCATATTGCTCACTCGGTTACAGGCCGTCCTCCATTAAACAGTGCTGTATCAGAGGGATCGGGGTAGGCTGTCTGTGATTTAAGGATGGTTTGTGGCCGCTCTGATGGTTTGTTGACTGGGTTTCTATGTTACAGAAGTCGAGTTTCTTCGTGTTATGGGACTATTTATTGTTTCCCAGTTTTAATGTTGTGTTTGGCAGAGTCCGACTCCACGGTTAAGTGTTTGATTATTTTCTCAGAAGCCTCCCTCCAAGTTCGGAAGAGACATCAATGCCTGCCTTTGTCATCTCAAGGAGCACATTGGATATACTCTGCGGTGTGTGATTTCTGAGGAAGAAATGTTCATCATTTGTCTTGTTATGAATGAAAAGCGCGTGCCCCTTTTCTGCTGCACGTTACTTATTAACCCGTTCATGACGGTATGCAGAGAAGTCTGATTGTGTGTAATGGCGCGCTTATAGATTCAGCTGATTAGAAAATTTTTGCTGCATTATTACTGCAGTTCAAATTGCATAACTAATACTTTGACAAATATGACAGCATTTATTTTTTAATGGGATAAATTACATTATTTTTTTATGAGCACATCTTGGATATTGTCCGTGCTTCTACAAGAGTAACCAACTGCGTGTTTCATTGCAAGGACAGTCCTGCTTAATTAGATATATTACAGTGCAGTGTGTGAAACACACAAAATATATATAATAATATCAATTTTTTTTTTTATGTCACCACTGATTCTTTTCTTTTTGTCCATTTCAACAGATAAAAAAGACCTATTTTGTCACGTATTGTGAATTTTTTGTGATATTTATGCCCTATTGCCCACCCCTAATTAAAGGGTATTACTAGTTGTGACAGTGATTACAGTGAGGGTTATGGTCAGAAATAGTCATAGTTATAATTTACTGCCAGCAACGGTGTCACCACACACACATACACTCTTAAAAATAAAGGTGCTTCTAAGGATTTTTTGAGTGATGCCAGGGAGGAACCACTACTTAATCCATAAACAAGCATTTTCATAAAAGCGTTCTGTGAGCATGAAGAACCGTTACTGACAGTTCTTTGCTAATATTAAGGTTCTTCACACTCACATATTTATATATATATATATATATATATTTTTTTTTTTTTTTTTTTTTTGCACCTTTTTAAAGCATTGTTAAGAGGTCTAAATCCTGACTGAACGGTCATTCCTATAGAACACATTTATTTGATCCTAGGCCTAACATTAGAGTTTCAGTTGCTCCTTATTTATCAGATCTAAAGTGTCAAGTTAGATTTGTTGAACTTCAGCCTGGGTGTTTCAGATACAGCGATCCATCTTTCCACATCTCCCCGACTTGTGGGCATGATAGGGACTCGCCTCAACTTTGAAGTCATCTGGCTGTATCAGGCTAAAAATTGGCTTATACAACAGTGTCCATATCAGGTTACTTTCCAATCCTTTGAAGGGTTTGGTCATTTTTCTTCAAGCCTTTCTATTTACCATGTGGTTTGCAAACCATCTAATTACCCTTTTTTTCTAGGCCAGCACACACTCACAGACTTTCATCCTATGTTGAGGAGCAATCCTCGCATTTGGTTAAAATGGTCTAAACGTTGGATGATTAGATGATCACAGGTTTTGAGACAGATCATTACGTCTACTCTTTATTAGTGGAGTTTAAGCTCTTCGAGTAATGTCATATAGTGAGTATATATCTAGGATGCTGTCTCAGACGTGCCTTCTTTGATGTTAAAACGAAGATAAACGGCATGCGATCACGCGGCTCGGTGCTCATCATCCCAAATGAAGCTTTGTTGAAGTGCAGTAGTGGCACACACAGTGTCGGACACGTATGATTGAGGTTTAGGAGAAACGTCAGCAAGCAGATGTAACGTAGCTTATAGATAATGGTGTGTTAAAAGACCCTAATTAGTCTGTGGTCATTGCTTCAAACTGGTAGTGTCACAAAACAAAAAACAAAAAAATTGGAATAAAAAAAAGGCTTGAAAAACGTGAAGGTAAGTAGGTGGAGCAAAATTGGAGTTGGGGCAAAATTCCCAAAATGGAAATTCATCCCATGGCTTTTACAGTTACGTTTCATTAACCTTGAACTCTGTCTTTAATTAGCCGTACTTCTGCTGGGTGTGTGGACCTCTCTCTTTCCCGCTCTCTCTCTCTCACACACTCTCTGTGGGCTAGTTGGGTCACCTTTCCTCTATTAATACTGTTTTTTCAGTGCAAAGGAGAGCTGTGATAACCAATTAGCAGAATTAACCCACACCATCCAGCCTGCAAGACCACCACGCTCCCCAAATGAGAAGCACATGGACCTGGAGGCTGTGTGGCACGCTTGTAATTGATTAGTGATGGCTGCGAAAAATGTGCCCACAGTTTAACATCTGTCCTCTCGGTGTGATGGCTTAGAGTCGCCTCTGGCACATCCCAAAGTTGAGTGGCCAGCAGGTCAGGCTGTAGTAATGGGCCGTGCTGCTGCTTGAGCCGGGCTCATCCGCTGCTTAGTTAAATCACCGCTGTAAATAAAACTGTGTTCAAATCGGGTGGAACGTGATGCTAAATATTGCCATGGATTAAGAAGGAGTTTACTTATAGTTCTCTAATTCTCTCTCTGTTTACATAATAAATCAAAAAGGTTTCTTAAGAAGGCTTGACTTGAATCTTCATAGTTGTAGGAAAGCTTTTTTTTCTTTGGTTTAGAACCATTACATTATATGGGGGGTCTTTAAATTTTAAAAGAAATCATGATATTAACGTTTCTTTAGTTGGTTCTCCATTGAGGGAAATTATTATCAGAGAAAGAGAGCCTATCAGAGAGCCCTTTTATTTTTTTAAAATGACTGTATTTTAAAGTAAATTTGTACACTTCACTTTCTATTTATTTTGTACAGTCAGACAGACAGAGATTTTGCACTTATTCTCTTATCTAAATGCTGACAAAGCTCTCAACTCTCCCTGATTTCTAAACCAATGTTAGCATGTGGTCAGAGAGAGTTCTGGCAGCATGAGGTTTCACGGCTCTCTTGCTCATGGCCCTCGTGTTTTAGTGACACCATCTTTTAATGCCCCGATGTACACAGACCATGATGACAAAACCATGTAGCCCATTCTGGCTGGCCCAGTCCCAGTAGCCAGGCTGAATGTTTGTGCTGGAGCGCTCTGTACTTCCACAATCATGAAACGGCTGCTGCTGAAAATACTGTAAGTAGAAATTTTCCAGATTTTTTTTTTCTTGTTTGTTTGTGTGTCTGTTTGTCGTCAGTCGTTTTAAGGCTGGCTATTTTTGCCGTCTGTTATTTTCATTCGTTGGTGTCCTAGATTTGGACGTTGCCGAGAAGCGATTACTTAATTTAGTTTTGTCTTGTGTTTTGCATGTTTTTGTGTGGGGTGAAAATGTGTGGTATTCAAATGGCTTTTGCATACGTTTAGATTTTTGCTTGTGGTTTTCCATCTCATGTGTCACAATTCCATCACCTTCATGGCTCCCCTGCCCCTTTCTCTCTCTGTCTCTCTGCCTCCCTGTCTCTCTTTCACTGTAATGTCCGGCCTAGACTTTTTAAAAGGGCAGTCTGCAGAACTTTTATAGAATATTTCTGCTTCCCCACCGTTTGATAAAAAGCTCCATTCAAGCCTGATTTTTATTTCCGACGTCTGCTTCCTGCTCGTGTTTGAAGAAGTGGAAATCAAAACTAAGCTCTTGAGGAGGGAAAAAGAGTGGAGAGTTTTTGGTATAGCTTTACAATCCAGTGGAAGTGTGTAAGAGCGATTCGGTCCCATGGATGTATTGACTGCAAACCAGTTTTTTAACCACACCAGGTTCTACACATAATCCACCTCCATGATCAATTTTTAAGTGACTTTTTCCACATCTTGTTTTAATGTCGGCCTGTAAATCGAAACGGAGGGAATGTTTATACATTCAGAACCGTTTTTCCCCCCTTCTCATCATTCCATAAATACAGTTTTAAGTTACACAAACATGTCAGCTTCTTAGCATGTTTGCAAAAGTAAACAGTGCGACTATTGCCGTTTGTGAAGTGTGCGAGTGTATGTCTGCGTATGTGTGTGTACGCATGAGTGGTTATTGACCCGGAGCTCCTGGTGCCCTCCACAGAGGTGGCTTCCGAATGACCCGCGCCTGAACCACACAGCACACCCGAATGAAAAGAATAATTTTTCACAGCACTTACCCCAGAAGAAGTTCTGCTGACATGGAGTGACCGAGCTGAAAAGACTGTTAGACGCCATAGCCACACTTGGTTATCCTGGGAGGATAGTTCTCCTTTTGAGGTCGTGGTGACCCTCGAAGTCCTAAACTGAGAGCACAAAACCATATCAGGGTAAATGGAAGAAAAAAAATAAAAATAAAAAAAAAAACCCAAAACCCAGAACGCAAAACCAGCCCTCCCCCTCTCCGCCTCTCACACTCCCTTCCTAAATATAATTAATGAACTGTGTGCACACAAATTTGTGTATTGCCACAATGTGCAGAAACAGGCTGAGTAAAGAGTCCAAAGGCACAGATATTGGATGGAGCAGAATCCAGGCATATATGAGTGTGGTTAGAGGCTACTTACTGACTCGCTGGGTCTCTGGGACTGGGGTTGACCCGTGCCGATTAACCATTTACGCCCCGGTGGCTCCCTCCTGTCGTCCTGGGGAAAACTCGCGCACCGCACTTGTGGTTCTGTGGTTGTTTGTGAGGGGAATGAAACATTCTCACAATCCAAAAACGTGTAAGCTTTAAAACACACTTTTTTTTTTCCCTCCCCTCCTCGTGGGCTGTTACTGGAGAGGCTGGGTCATGTGTTTAGTGACATCAGAGCACAAAAGTGGAGTGGGACAGCCTATCGTCCTCCTTTTCTCTCACTTTTCTTTCTTTCTTTCTTTCTTTTCTTTTTTCTTTTTCGGTTTCTTCCTCACATCCACAGGGATGGAGCTGCGGCAGCAGAGTGTGTGTGTGTGTGTGTGTGTGTGTGTGTGTGTGTGTGTGTGTGTGTGTGTGAGGCAGGGGCAGGAGCGCTCAACTTTTCAGCGCAGCAGCTCCATCTCACTGGCGCACAGCAATGCATGGAGCCTTTTTTTCCCCCCCTCGCTCTCTTGCTCTTTCTCTGTCTCGCTCTCTCGCCCTGCTCTGCTCTGCCCCTCCGCTTAAAATGCTCCTCATACATTCTTAGCCACACTCTCTCTCTCGCGCGCGCGCGCTCTCTCTGTTAGCGTCTGGCTGGAGCGGCACTGCTGCAAAAACTCCTGGAGCTGCGATGATTAACAGTAATTTACATCTGCCTCAGCTTCCTGTTCCTAATGGGGTTCTTGATAAGTGCCGCTCATTCTCTTCTCTCCTCTGGATTGCTGTCATGTCCTTCATCCTCTCTGATATTTACTGTTTCCTTCTGCTCCCCCCCCCCCCCCCCTTATGGCCTTTTTTCATCTCTCTTTTTTTTTTTATTTAATGTATGGCCTAACACTACCTCTCCCGGTCTGTATGTGTGTCTCTTTGTGTGTCTATAGAAAAGCCTGCACTACAGTTGTAGTGTGTGTGTGTGTGTCTCTGTGTGTGTGCGCGCGCGGTATAATTGGCCGTGCTAGCAGTGACAGTCTGGGGACTCCTGTGTCAAGCTTTGAATCATGTCTGTCTCCAAGTTCAGAGTCCTGCAGCGGAGACGAGCTCCCCTGCCCGCTTCTCAATAGTGGGGAATTAGCAGCAGTGATTCATGAGTCTCGCACACCTCACAGGCTGGTGCTTTGGCCACAGGTCAGAGCATTTGCCTCATGTGTTTTTGTTAACTGGTAAAAGTGAAGGAAAAAAAAAACATAGGACAGTGTGTCTTATTCATTTTTGTTTCAAGGTCACATTAGGTGAATGTATTCAGCAGTCACTCAGCAGCTTCAAATAAATAAGACTGACTCTCCTTTTTTTTTTTTTAAATAATGTTTTACAGTATATTGTCTTTAATATGATCTGAGGTTCTGTACAGAGGCTTTAGCCACTTAAGCACAGGTTTTGCTTGTAAAAACTCCAGATCCTGTTAGAACAGATGCAGGTAAGCATAAATACAGTAAAAAGGAGCACAGGTGTCTTAGTAGTTTGAAGAACAAAGCTTGGTTCTAGATTTCTTCTGGATGCCCAGAGCCAGCGCACACGTATTTGAACATCATTTAAATATGGATTAGCCAAACCAGGTGCTGGATTAGGATCAGTACTAGTATTAGACTCTCATGAGAAAGCTTTGGAAATGTTTAAATGAACTTTTTGAGTTTAATTCTTATTTATATTTATTGTAATAGTAATGTTGTATTGGATAAATACGCACCTACTTCACAGAAAAAGAGCATATATATTTTAGAAGTACTTTAAACTATATTTGACCTTTGTTCTCTGCGTTTTTCTGTAGAAAACTAAAACTAAATTCGATGTTGGATAAATGTAATCATTTCTTTGTAAAGGGCAATGGTTTTTTTATTTTTATTTTTTTATATATATAACTGTAAAGTGAATGTAAAAATAATGGAAATCTCAGTAGAGGACGTGGCTAAGCTATAATGGGAAACATTTCACCCACAACAGGCTGCTCTCTTAACTGCCTCCTAATGCTCCCAGAGTTATGTGATGGGATTCTTCCAATAGCACATGACGCATTGATCATGTACATACATAGTGCTATTGTGCTTTGTATTACTTTGGTGGATATGAGCCTTTAGGTGAAGGTGAAGCAGTTTTTACTTTTTTTATTTTTTTTTATGTTTTTAATTATTTTTATACATGTATGTTTTGTGATGTGCAGAGCGGACTAGATGATGATTTCTTGCTGTTGCTGAAGTGCTTTCCTCTTTAAAGCGTGCCTGCACTGCAGCTGGGAGTGCCTGTGCTGTGTTAGGTTAGCCGTGGTGGTCCTCGTGCAAGCATCGCTTTTTCGTGGCCAGTGTGAAAAGAGAAACCGGAATGTGTGTGTGTGTGTGTGTGCCCTTTTTCAGGCCTGGCTTTAGCTTGGCCCGCTTCAGCGTGGACCACACAGGCATAAACAGGGCATTAGATGGTAGAACATTATTCCTGGCTTCTGGAAAAGTCTGCACTAATGCCTCATGGAGACGTTTTTCCCCCGCTTGGTGATTTGACACATTAAATAATTACCCCTATTGTTGAGTTTTGCTGCTGCAGTCCTATTGAAATTCGAGAATTTAAATATGTATTGGAGATAATTCGTACGAACTCGGGCCTGGGAACCCTCAAAAAGAGTGCTTTGCTCTCATTGCAGTTGGTTAGTTAATAGAAATCCTGTCAGATTTCTTTTTGAGTTTAATGTACATCATACATCTTGGGTTTCTTTGATCTGACCCAAATAGTAATGAGACTTGTCAAAGCTACAGTAAGAATCAGTAGTGTAGTGAAGGATAGGTAGGATCTTTTTAGCCTGTTTTGGCTGCTACCTTGTCTCATTTCTCCAGAAATCGGGGTCAGTTTACCCTTTACAAAATAGCACATTTTGTATTCTATAGATTAGAAGTTCTTCAGACTGTTAGACGTAGTTCAACTCGAGTTAGTTCAGCTGTTTAAACCACATTTATGCCGCTACAAAGGTGACTTAAAACAAACGGAGTGATCCTATAGAAGAACCACTTTTGGTTCCATTATGTAACCCATCTTGTAATAGAGATGCGTGTGAGTGTAAAGAACCTTTTAAAGGTCTAAAGACTCTTCACACTTCTCTTCTACCAAAAGTGTCTTCAGTGGGATTGATCAAAGAACCCTTTGTAGCGCCTTTATTTTTAAGAGTGTTTGAAATGAAACTCTCTGTGTTGAATCTGTTGCATGTTTTCGTAGCCCCAAAAACATGGAAAACTAAGTGGAATCCTGTCAAGTCAAACAAAAATAGTTTAGAAAATGCAGAATTGCAAGCAGTAGCAGACAGGCTTCATTAAATAAACCTGTGATGACACTGTTTACTCGGAAAACATTTTTTTTTTCTTTTTTTTTTGAGGTTGGTGGCTCAAAATGTAGAATTGGTGTGAGTCTGCCTCTTTCATTTCTGGTGTAATCAGAGATTTTATCCAGTACAAACACTCTACTGCCTACACTGAAGCTTAAAAATACAGTGAGGTTTACAAATTCATGCCATGTGTCTCATGCTACTTTTTGAGGCATTATTTGAGTCAGACTTTCAGAGGCTATTCTTTCGTTTTGTCTTCTCTCCGTTCGTCAAAATGGACTCTACCAGTTATTTAACGACATGGATTTTTCAATTGGTTTACGAATTTCCACGCCCACTTTTACCATGCAGTCCATGCTTGTGAAGTTGAAGACGATGTGAAACCCAGTTGTGAGCTGAGTTAGGGCTGCTACATTTCGCAGAGCTGTCAGAGCAGCTCAGGCGCAGGCTTGGTTCTGGCTCGGAGTGCTTGATCATGCTTGGCAGGTTTTGTCAACCCTAGTGGCTTTCTCTTGTGGCATGGGCACATCTTGAGAACGGCAATTAAAGGAGAAGAGCCTGTCATTTTTGACAATTATCACAAGTCTGGTTGCCTAGCGCACTGTCTCCGCGACTGCTCGGTGACGCTCGGCTGCTGGGTCATGACTCACCTCTGTCACATCAGTGTGCTTTTCGAAATGATGTCAATGCGGAAGGGCAGAAGTTGTCATTTTACAACTTACAGGTGAAGAAATAAATGGAGCTAAGGGACTGATGCACTCAAGCTTAAGAATTTTGAACATGGACGTGCAGGCGCTTTACAATAATGCCATCTATATACAGAACTGTGTGGATGCTGTGCGGATGCACATTACTTAAAGCCATTTGCCTCGGCAGTAAGAGTGTTTTGACTGTAAAAACAACCAATCGCATTAGATCAGATGCAGGTCAAATTCAAGCTTAAGAATTTTGAACATGGACGTGCAGGCGCTTTACAATAATGCCATCTATATACAGAACTGTGTGGATGCTGTGCGGATGCACATTACTTAAAGCCATTTGCCTCGGCAGTAAGAGTGTTTTGACTGTAAAAACAACCAATCGCATTAGATCAGATGCAGGTCAGAAGAACAAAGCTTGTTTCCAATTTTTTCCCAGGACTCCTTTGAGCCAGCATGTGGATTTGTTCAATTCCATTAGCAGCTCACCTGATTTAACATCATTAAGCACTAATTTACCAAACCAGGTATTGGCTGATAATCGCTATAAATAATACTAGACCCCCATAAGGAGAGCTTTGGTGATGTTTAAATTAATACAGTGATGGAAATGCTAATGCTATCAGGATTTATTCTAATATTAGTGTTTTACTGTGTAAATAAACCCTTGCTTTCCACAGAAGTAGCTCATGCATTTTTGTTCTCACAGGTGCCTGAAACTTTCGCACAGCACTGTTCATGCCACGATGCCGAGAACAAGTTAAAGCATTAATGCTACTAATGTTTATTAAATATTGTTCAGCTACAAAAACATTGTTGTTGCACAGAAAGCTTTGCATGTCTTTACTTAAGAATTCATTCTACTCATGTGTAATGACCATCTGTTTAATGTTAACTGTTGATTTTCCTAATGCACTTAAAATGTGGAGCAAGTTCAGGAATAGATCAAATGTCATTGAGCTCAAAACACAGTTAATATTGATTGTATCTTTGGACGTTTAGGTAAAACACTGCAGACACTGAAAGAAATGCTGTGTTTATATAGTTTTTGTTCTTGTTATCGAGACTGGAAAATGTCCCAAAAGAACTGCCATAGAGCTGTGAGTGTACAGACAGTGTAGCAGTGAAGTCCGTGAACTTACCTAGACCTACACTCATAATTACCACACAACACAACCCCTAAACCTGCAGCATCCAACCACACCCAGGTTGGGTTAGCTAATGGAAACTGATGACACCTACGCTGGCTGTGTGACGTTTGAAGACACACCCTGCACACAAGTTAGGAATTAACTGAAGAATGACAAAGGAAACATAGCAAAGACCATTTTTTTAAATATTGTTTATCAATAACCAATAAATCTGTCATGGCTCTGGATTCAGTCCTGTTAATAATAGTAGCATGCTTTTCCTTCAAATGGTCGGATCACATACTGAACGTTTTTGTGGCCTAATCTGTGTTAAGTGTTACAGACAGCTCTCTTCATTTTGTTTGCACACCATAGAGCACTTTGTAAAGCCTGTGGGTTTACTCTTTATTTGTGTTCTAGAAGTGAGAGCTTTGATTTTTGTACTGAACATCTCCTGCTTTGAGCTTTAAGCTGTTTGTATGAATATTTATACATGAACAGCTCCTAGACAAAACAGCCTCCAGCTCTGGCCTTTTGTTTTTTACCACTGTTTTTATCCCCACAAAATTCCCTCACCGGAACTACATGTGATATTTCAACATTAGTTTCAATGTAAATTTAATGAAAGATGCACATATTTGCAGCATTTACAGCATTACATAGTTTTGTAAATGTTACATGTGAACAAGCTAAAAAAAAAACATTTAGTCTATGAGTAGTTTGAGAAAGTTGAATTGCTATGGCCATTTTAATCCGTTGTAATCATTAGCGGTAGTGAAGTAGCGATAATTAATACATTACTCCGTATTTACTCTTTGTAAAATGAGGGTACTCTGTATTTAACATTCTGTTTAATGCAATTAACTCTGATTTGCACAGTGAACAGCCTCAAAGCACTGCTGCTGTTAAAAGGCTTGTGTGACTTCATTACCAAAAATGCCCGTCCTTTTTCCTGCGAGGATTTTAACGAATCACTTCTGAAATCGGTTGAAATAGATGACTTTTTTTCTGTTTAGACGGTCTGTGCTGCCGAACGTTTACAAAGACTTTTTTTTTTTGTTGTTGTAGATCTTCGGCTGCTGTCGCTCCTTTTTTCCCTTGTCGTTTTGTCTAACGCTGTTTTAGTAATTACCATAGAAACAAACACATGGTTAGTTCAAATAAAACTCAGTTTTTGATGTCTGATTACTTGTTTTTCCCAGTCGGCCCTGAGCAGACTTGGGAATGGATTTAAAGAGGATGAAAGGAAATGATTAGAAGCAAGAAAATAATTTAGTCATTGACTTTTGGGAAACCTTGAATATTGTCCTGGTGAGATTACAGACAAGTGATCAGATGCATTTGCTGTAAGCTGTGCACTAAAATCTAGATTTCACATGACAGTTTCTCTCTTTTTATAGGAAGACAAATGTTTGTGGCATTAGTTAATGATGTTTACAGCAGAAGGACAAAACCTTCTTAGCGTTCAGTTTAGTCGTTTTAAATTCAAATTATGTCACACATTCAAAATCAGCAAAAATTGCACTTTTTTCATGATAGCAATGATCTGTATATGTATAGTGAAAAGTGGAATCTTTAAATTTCAACATGAATTTCAGAATTTCTTAGTATTCGATGCTGGGCCCCACTTTGCTTTAATGGCAGCCAGCACTGAGCTGCAGGTACAGTGACTAAAAGGTGGCTACCCCTTTCTAATAATTACTATGTGGCATCACCCAGTAGTGCTCTGGGGATACCTCTGGTCACACATGGTGCTTCACAAGCTGGAACAGTAGTCTTGAAGTCTCTCCTCAGCATCTGTATTTCACTAACATTTGTTTTCCCTTTTTTCCTGTTGAATTTGCTATAAACAGAGATGCTGTAGCCTACAGGGATTCTGACTCAGTGCCAGCTTAATATCCCCACACTGCCTTGAACGGTTCTGATCTTTGAAGTTTACCTGTTCAGATTACGGTGTGTTTTGTCATATGAACGCTTTGGATTTTGCTTAGTGGTCAGCATGGGTGCTTCACCGTATGAGCTCAATGTGGGTGTGCTCTATTTGCCATGTCTTTATACCAGTGGCTTTCGTTAATATGGTACAGAGGCCTGTGCTAACATGTGGTAGCATTCAGAGGGACCACACTTCAGTATAATTCAGGTTCCCTTCCTCCTAACTGCAGGATCTGGGAGCACTTCGAGGTTTTGGCAGGTTTTACGCCGTTTTCAGAAGCTACATTTCTGGCAGCTCCTCTCAACGTATGATGTCAAAAGCGTTCACTAAATGGAAGTGGATAGTGGCCTTGTAAATACTGGGCAACCGTAACAGCCAGGTACAGTAGCTGGTGGGAGGCTACGTAAATGGGCTAAATGCCTGCTGTGCACTTATGGTATTGAACCTAAAGGGTTATTACATTTGTGTGAATTACTTTCAACAAGGAGGGATCCTGTTATAAAGCCCAGAATTAAGCTTATAAAATATAGAAAATGCTTAGATCAAATATTTCTTTAAAACGTGGTGGTGGTAGTTAATGATAATTAGGAAGACTACATGCTGCTCGCAGTAGAGTTTCTTCTGATGCTTAATGCAGAAAGCACATGATTTTCCTTGAGTCATTTTTGCATATTCGGAGTGGTTAGCAGTATTCAAATAAGAGGTGCAACTGGCCACCTTTCATGGCAAAAATCTATTTGGATTGTATTCAAACTAGCCTTCAAAACGTATGTAACACGATGCTAATGTAAAATTCACTGCAGGCAGGCGTTAAATGTCCTTCGAGCTATACAAGTACACACAAAAGATGAAAAATGACAGTCATATCGATAATCTCTGTGTCAACTCACTTTCTCTGCATATGATTTAACTAAGAGTGTGTGAGGTGCCGAGGTACTTAAATGTGTGTGTTAAGTGAGTAGGTATGACTTGCTGTATTTCTGAGAACAATGACAGACTGTTCCTAGCGTGGTGGTACTGGCTGTGTACGGGAACATACACGGTTAGTTGAAGGAAGGTGATGAGGGCGTTGGGTATTTTATCACTCTGAACATTTAAATGTTGATAATCCAAAGTGCTGACTATCTGATAGGTTGAGTTTTAAACATCTAGTGTTATGTCTGCCCACTCCCCTTGTTTTATTACAGTAAGTAAGCGTTCTCTGATGTTTTTGAAAACATTTAGTGTTTTGTCTTTATCATCCCTTAAATAATTCTGGTCTTTAGTTGTGAAAGATATTTGATCTATGGTTGTGGTGTTCATTTTTTTTATTGTTTGTTTTGTTTTGTCTTTTTAAGTTATAATAGTCATAATATGGTTACCTGAGTGATAGTTATTCAGACATAAATAATCAAAAATAAATTAGAAATTAAATAACAATAGCAAACTAAAATATCAGATAATGTTAATAATATAAAAGTATTTATGCTTGTATTTTTTATGTTTTTTTTTAATGACAAAGCAAATGTAATCTAAAATATAGAATGGTAGACTTTTACTTGTAATACTGATTTTCTTAAAATAAATTTGGGTCTTTTAAAATTTTAAAATATTAAGTTTAATATTGTCACTGTAATGCAAAAAATTCAGAAATGACAACTTTACAGGAGAAGAAATTGATAAAAAGATTTAAAAAGTTATAGAAAGTGATAAAGATTTCATTCCATGTCAATTATTGTTAGTCAGTCATTATGGATATTATTTACATTATTTTGACAGTGTAAGGAAAAACTGCTGGATTAAATTTATCAAAAGGTAATATATTAAACAGCAAAAATATTTTTGCATGACATCAGTGATGGGTTTTTTTTTCAAGCAGACAAAAATATCAGTCAAAAATGTTTTAAAAAGGCAAAATAAAAATAAAAATCCATATAGATATAGATAGATATTGAGATATATATATATATATATATATATATATATATATATATATATATATATATATATATATATATTTAGAGAGAGAGAGAGATAAATAGATATACAACTATAAAACTTTGCTTTATGTTCAAAACAAGAACGCTTTAATGAATGAACTCTGTACTGAAACCCTGAGTTCATATCAGAATCAGTATCTGGAGGGAAACTGTTGGATTGATGCATTCCTAATTGTTTGTTACTGTTTGGTAGTGGTTCAGCTCGTGAGGAAGATGACAAGATGTCCATGATCTCTCAAACTGACAGAATTATGAACCATAAAAGAATGGTTGCCAGATTCTCTGGCCCTTACTGAATAGCATGTATTTATTTTAGCAGTGCTAGAATAATAATTCCTGTCAAAATAAGTGCCTTGGTCATGTGCTTTGAGTTTCTGAACACAGAAGCTCAGTAAGAGCTGGAGCCCAGGCCGGGCATGATGACTACTAGTTAGGATTTCAAAGGGCCAGTAATATATACGACTCCTAATGAATTGAGTCTGGTAATATTTATCTGTAGGTCAGAAAAAGGGACCGAAATGAGGGATGTGGTCGGAAGGATCCAGGTTCTGAGCGAGCTGAAACGGGTTTAATCTCTGTAACTGTATCTCTTTATTAGTGGGTTTGGAGAGTTTTACAAAACTACAAAAATATAGAAATATTACTCAGCCAACTGGATTTCATGCCATATTATACATCTCCATGTTCCTTCGAATACAGATTAAGAAGTGACTTACGGTCTTGCGCTCTCAGTTGATTTTTTTTTTTTTTTTGCATTTATATATGGATGGTAATACATTAAGATCATCTCACTGCTCAGCTATTACATTTAGCTTCAGATTTAAGTGTGAATTCAAAGAAAATAATAATAATACAATAATACAGCTCATTCAGACATCAGACCTCAAGTCACTTAGTCATTTGCTACAGTTTTTACTGACGTTAGCAGAAGACTTTTTATAGATGAAATCTTTGTATGGATTATAGTGGTTGGAAAAACAGTCATAATAATAATAATTGCGATATTAGTTGCACGTTATTCATTTTCAGGAGACATTTGAGAAAGATTAGATGTAAAAGAGGTCACTTGCATGAAGACTGAACAGTAAATTTTCAGTTGTTTGGAATGATAGAAAAATATTCATACAAATAAGTATAAACTGCCCCAACAGAACTGAAAACCAAGCTCCAATCTCGCTTTATATCTGGAAATATCCACAGGTGTTTTGTTCATTGTTCCCTGGAAGAATTACTCAACACTGTGGGTCTAAAAAGGTGTAAAGCTAGAAGCTTTTACTGAGAAATTCCAACAGTCAGTAAAGAGTAACATTTCTGCTGCAGCTGCTGATCTTCTCAGAACAGTGGTCTGACCACCCCAGAATCTACACTGCAACATTGAATGTATTTGTGATGACTTGGATGGTGAGAAGCAAAAATGCATCAACTTCAAAAGTACTGAACTTTACTACCTGCAGAAAAAACTACAAGCGAGTCTTCTTAAACAAATGGAAGCTGTAATGTTTGATATTGTAGATTTTCTGTTGAATTATTTTTTCAGCCTGTTCTGTTCCTGCCATTGTTTTTTTTTAATGGTTGTTTTAATTGGAAATCCAAAAATGAAGGTTCTTAAAATATACTTTTCCTTATTATTGTTTAATATTTTTCTTACCCAATTTCATACACAGCTTTTCCCTGAGAAAAGGTTACAGATTTTAACTTCTGCTAACGTCTGCTAAAAGAAGTGTTCAATTAAAGTCTGATGTCATTAGCCTGGTCTTTTGAGTGAGACTTCGCTTGGACTTCACTTGTGGAGTAGCTGGAGCCGTACTGCGTGTGAGATGATGTGGTTAAGATCAGGCACTGTGAGATGGTAATGACAGCCTGGCTGAGCTGCTGAGTGATTTCACCACACACTCTCCAGTGTGCCCTTTAACACTCTTGTGATTTTGGAAGTGACTTTTTTTATTTGTATGTTTGAGCAAAATACATTTTACTCATCCATTAAGTTAAGTTAATTTAAGTTTATGCATGTCATTAAAGGTAAACGTTCATGCGAAAGGAAAGAAGTGCTGAAGAATGGCCTGATTTGCTTTGGTTAAATAGCTTTGGTCGGCACCTTCACTGCCGTTTCGGACCCCTTGCTGTAAGTGCTTTGTGAGTACAGTAGTAAGTTTGGAGCACCATGTTTCTACTGCCATCACCCACTGCACACATGTTTCCGTGCACATATGATGACAAGCTGCCCCTCGGAGTATTGCTGCCGTGGCCTCTGCTGATGAAAAGGAGCAATATAATCATAAGCCCCTAAAGACATTGGCTAATTGCAGTAATAAGGCTGAGGCTGGGGCTGGGGGGATGGAGATGCCTCCTCCGTGCTGAAAGAAGGCACGCTTCTCTGGCCAGCTCTGCGGGCTTGTGGTTTTCTGTCATCTTCCCAAGTAAATCTCCCCTCAACCCCTCTAACGGTCACTGAGCTGTCAGATTATCCCCAAAGCACGCTTCTGCCATCAGCCATTTCTTACTTCTCCTGCCCTTGCGGTTTCTGCCTCTGGAGCGCTGGATGATTATAAAGGTCAATATTAAATGGAAGTCTCTCAGATGTGCAGGTCTTGCTTTTAAAACCTTTGCTCACTGGCAAATTATCAGTCACTGCCATGGCACCATTTCCCTTTTCCCACTTCACTATATTTTAACACCGGGCCCAGTTTAAACATGCTCTGTGTGCAACATGGGTGTGCGCCATGGGGCTTGTGTAAGCATTGGTAATAAATACGCAACCTCACAATTAAATTTAGCAAAGGCAATATTTATGGTGATGGTTTACCTAACTAAATTAAGTTAAGGCTTAAACGAATCAAGGTATTCATTTTTTTCCCCCAGACAACGGCTTCAGTGAACATGACTGTTGAATAACTGTGGGTTTAACAGCAAGTTTAGTTCTAAGGTTGGGGGCTCGGGGTGGGGGGTGTCAATGGATTAGAATGAAAATGTTCAGTTTGAATTAGAAACTAACACACCTCAAAGCAGTACATTGGAATTCAACCCAGCCGTGGCAGTGAACACAAACACACACACACGAACACTGTGATTACAGCAGTGAGGACACACACCCAGAATGGTGGGTCGTCCCCTTAGTGCCTAAGGCATCTTAGTCTTGAATATTGAGGAAGGAGGAAGTGCTGTTCCCTCCTGCTGGGCCAGGGGATAGAACCGGTCCCAATCCCACTTCTCTTCCCTTAAGGACACGTTTTCAATGTTTGTGCGCAGTTGTGATCCACCTGGAGTACTTTTAATAAGAAATTAGTCACTTATTTAATATGTAATTCACAGTTCTAAATGTTAATGTTTATCATGTAAATGTTCAGTAGAGTAAAGATAGGTTTATACAACCAAAAAATGATGCAGTCACACACCTTCTAATTTGACTTTATTCAGAATGGATGATTAAGGTATTTTTTCTTTGGCTGTTTCCTGTTTCCTGTCATTTTGGAGGACACTGCAATAGCAGAAGCGTCAAGTATGAAAAAATGACTAGTATTCGCAGCAGTGTGCGCGCTGTATTCAGAGTCGTGCAGAAGTATAACTAGTATAAAGTATAGCAGTATACTGGCAAATGTTTAGTTAATGTCGGAGGCTCATTTTTAAAAACACCTATTGTTTTATATTATTGTTATATATTTATATCCGTTCTCTCCTTCACTCCCATTTCTTGTAAATCTATAACCTCCAGTAGAATTATCTTTATTTGATTACCTCTACATAAAACCACTGCCCATGTACCTTTTTAAGCTTTTGCCTCGACACCCACACCCTCACCCTTTCAAAAGTGCTGAAGTGCAGATTCACTATTTACATTTGCTGTATTCCGGGTGCGTTTTACTATTTGCGGTTTTTGCAAATGGGAAACAACCAAACATTTGTTGCTATGGCCTAGAAAATAAATGTCAAACAGCTGTGCTATAGTATTTTTAGGTTTGAGCTTTTAGGCACAGGGAGATGGTTATTTTGTCTGAGCACCATGTTAGATGTTAGGCTCGGAATTTCACAGTGTATCCCCCGTGTTCCGGTTCTGTTCTGTGTAATTGCAGGTTACTATTCATATCTAATCTAAGGAACTGGGCTGAGAATGCAGGAATAAAGGCGTTTTCATCCCTTTCAATCATGCCCTGCGCTGAAAGTAATTCGTAATAGAAAAAGCAGCCTGGGGCCACGACTGTTTTGCCTGGTCTGTGTTTTGCTTTGTTTTTAGTTTCATATATGTCCGTGACTCTGTCATAACCACTCAGTCCGAGAAGAAAATTCCCGAGCAACACTCAGAGTGACTTGACTCTCCTCATTTTCTAATTTGGTAATGATTCAGCTTCCTGGCCGCCTGAAGCCTGTCCGAGGCACTTTGGTGTGAGATGGAAGGGCTGAGGGAGCGTGCAGGACATGTAATATGTTTCAGGCATTACAGTGAGGGCAGCAGAAGCCGCACTGGTCAAGGATGTGATTGGAGCGAATTGTGTAGGCTAACACAGCGCGTCCTTCACACATATGGAAGCACTCTGCTGGCTGAGAGGCTGAAGACTGGCAGTCTTAGACAGAAGCTCCTTAAACAGGCCTGGGCTGGAATTAGGAGACGAGTATCAGTTTTCTGCTGTTGTCATGTTGCATGGGCTGCAATATATAATTAGTGGAGGGGAAAAAAATATTTGAAGAGCGCAGTGTGCCTCGTCCAGCATTTTCGACAAAAGCGCAGTGATATTTGATTTGCCAAATAAATAAATAAAGTCTTAAACGCTGCTTAGCAATAACCTCAGCTAGCCTAGATGTTCCATTTATTGCCGAACGCGCAGCTCTGCATTTGCATCCAGTGCTGTCAGCAATAGAGTGGCAGCAGAGTGCACATTTTCTGAAAGAATCTGACGTTATACCAACATCCCACATATTGTGCTCTCTGCCTGCGTCTTTGTTAGGTAAAATCCAGTACTCAAATGAAATGGGATGGGAGTCTAATGGTGTATGTGATCAGAGCGGCTCCCACCCAGCTGAGGGCCTGCAGCAGGTGCTTGGGTATTTGTGCTTCAGGATGTGGCTTTCTCTTGGATTGATTGTTCTAAACAAGAGAAACAGGTCGTCCATGAAAGAGGAAGCAAAGCTCAGGCCGTGTTTTTAAAGTTCCTCACTCCACCAGAGAGACTGGTAGAGTCGTGCCAAGATGTACCCACTTGTGTGGTGTCCACAGTGTTTTCAGCCTCTTTGGACCAATTCCTGGTTCACTAAACCAAATTTCTATAGAACAATTGTTGGGTTCCTGTTTTTTTAAAGAAAGATTCTTTACCAATTAAAGCTTTTTGTAGAACCACACACCCAGGCAGGAACTTTTATTTTTAAGACTGTACAGTGATAATACGGTGGTACATCATAGTAGATCATTCCAGAGGTATGACCAATACTTGGAATACTTGGAGTTTTGGTAACACTGAAAAAGCAAAGTTATAGAGAGCCAGTGAGCAACGAATTTCTTCAGACATTCAGTAGCGGACTGAATGTCAACCAATTATGTCATTGAGTTGCATATCAAAAGTATAAAACATTAAATATTGTTTTTAATACTGCATCCAACAATTCTTCAACAGGTACTTTAATCTTAATACTTTTTTAAGCTATAGTTCTAAATTGATAGAGTTGAGAGTTTAAAAGTTGTAAAGAATTTTCTTAATTTGCATAGTGTTTTGTGGTCAGTACAATAAAAATCTGATGTTCTTACCACAATGCATTTTTCCTTTTTTTTTTCTTTCATTGATCTATTTATTTATTTTTTTGTCATAGAATTGTTGCATAACACTGTGGTGCACTTTGTGTTGGTAAAATATACACTGTAAAAAATTTTTTTTATTATTTTACAGGAAAATGGCACAAGTAATAGAAATCCATGAGTGAAAAAATTGTAAAATACATCAAAGCTGAACAAATTTAGCTGTAAGTACCCTACGAAAAATAAAGTCGTGCTTCTTGTGGTTGGTATGAGCCACACTGGTCCTTTGGTGGATACGACTAAACACTCCTGGTGTAGAAAAGAACTACAGCATTCAGAATTTGACTATACAATGAATGGAGAAATTTGCAGCAGTACTCCATCTTTAATGAAAATACAATTAAAAAAATGCATATTCTGACTGTTAATTAAACAAATCTGTACTCTGATCTCTGTACAGTATAAACAGTAGTCTTTCACAGTAAAATAAAAAGCTCAGTTTTCCTGATGAACACTAGTAACCTAGCATCATCACCAAAGACTGTGTTCTTAGGAGACTCCAGATGAAGCACCTTCGCTCTTTCCCTTCATGAGGCATCTGTTCCAATCAGTGTGCTCGTCCTACCCGTTTTGCTGTGACTTTTATTTTCGTTTATTTTAGATGGTTTTGTTTTGGAACTTGGACTGTGCAATTAGAGAGAGGCACGACAGCAGCACAGCGACTGGCCTATCTACTTTAACAGATGGCTGCAGCATGTTTCTGCTCCGTAAGGGTGTGGTTGCACCAACAGTGTGTTTTAATTCACTTGTTAAACCTCTAATGACCAATATGATTGCAAAGGCGCTGTGTGTCGCTCTAGCTGGGGACATTTCCATGTGAAATTGTTTTATATACCCACTTTGCACATTTATAAGATTCATTCATTTACCTAAGCACATTCTTGAGATTTACAAGAACAATTTTCGAAAACCAGACTCCATAACAGGAAAAATATATAGTTAAACAAGGAGCAAGAAGGCTGCAAATTCCCCACGAGTAGGGTGGTTAAACCAGGCTCTTGAAACAATTCACCAACAGAAGCTGCGGCCAAATCCGAGTGCTGTTTTTGCATTTTTTCAGACCTACCAATACCGACCATATCCTGTTATTGCAGTAATGGCATCTTTATTGGAGTGTGACTGATATGAGTGAAATGTAGATTTCCTTTTTCTGACCCTGATCAAAAAGTACATCACTCTGAAGCAGCGTTAGGTTTTGCTTATAGGCCGCAGACAACGTGTGTTACCTTATTAGTGGTATTGACTTGTGACTGAGTGGTCTTGCGGGTGTGGCTTGCACCCTAATCTTGCTATTTGCTGTGGTTGTGTGTTGGTGTAGTTGTAGTTATGGTTTGGATTTTGTTGCGCTGTTTTTTTTAACCGGCCAATGCGCTGAAAGATTCACTGCCGTTGCTGGTAGCCCAAAATGCACATCACAGCTGAAGAAAAGCGATGCCCAGATGCTCTAATGTAAATGTTGACTCACTACCAGCGGTTTCAGCACCTGAATGGGGCCAGGATGCTCTGAGAGCCAGCAGCTAACATAGATCACCAGTGTTGAGTGGCATGGGCAGTCCTTCAGACGACTGTTTTACTGGCTTACCATGGTCAGACTTGGCGTTCCAAATCAAAAAGTACCAAAGAGTGCACCGGCTTGGCATATGTGGCTTTACTGAAATCCAAATCAAGGAAAGGTTCCTTTAAAAAACACTTTTAATCACATTTACTCTTGTTGGTGTTCTGATTAATCTTACTGGTATAATTCTTGCTTGTAATTGTGATGTGGTGCTGAATTGTCTTAATATATGGGTGATCCTAAGGGCGGTCACTACCCTAATGGTCACTAGACATTTGGTACTTTGCCTTTGCCAGTATTAGAAGTGCCATAGAATGTATTTCTATGTTGTTCTTTGATGTGTTAACAGTATGTAACATTGATTGGGGTAAAATATGGATGGCTTGGATATGTTTTTACAAACCCATTTACAACCCTGTGTTTTGGCCTCAGAATAAAACGGACTGATTGTCCTTTTATGATGGCTCGTGAATAATTTGATAAGCTCTGCTTTTAAGCTCTTCTTCTGGGGACACTGGCGCAGGAAAAGTCGAGTCATAAGGCCTGGTTCATGTAGCAACCCATTTTCCATTATCTAGCGGAGTCTGGTGATGATGTGCTGCTCTTTAGTATTGCTGATACACAGCAATATCAAAGATTGACAAATATCAAAAATGCCATATTCTCCTGAAGTGGCTGGTGCGTTTTACTGTATCACATCTTTAGGACTTTGCCACTTTGACACTAGTGAGCTGGGTGAATGTAAACTTTAGAGGCATACATTAAATTGGCCAAGACTGTTTATTCTACGGTTTTGGGATTTTGGAATTGGCCCATTTTATAGCCTACTATTTAAAATAGTTATACACCTATTTTGGTTATACCAAAGCAACAGTGTGAGGATCGCAATATGCCACTTTCAAACTCTCAATATTCAACTATGCCCAGGTAAATACAATTTTCCATAATAAGACACCTCTAAAGTTGGTTAAAATTGTTTGATGCATGGCTGATGTTACACTATATAGAGAGAAGTATTGGGACACACCTCTTAATCATTGAATTCAGGTATTCCGTTCAGTGCCGTTGGTACAGGTGTATAAAATCAAGCACTTAGCCATGCAGTCCACCTTTAAAAATATTCTTGAAAGAATGGGTGGCTCCAAAGAGCTCACTGAATTCCTGTGTGGTACTGTAATAGGATGCCACCATTGCATTGCAAGTCAATTGATGACATATCTTTCCTAGATATTCCATAATCAGTTGTGAGTGTTATTATTTATCTATAGAAGAATTTAGTAACCACAGCAACTCAGCCACAAAACTCAGTAACTGCAGAGTTTCAAACCTGCCGTTAGAGAGGGACCAACTCCATATTAATAATCATTACCTATGGATTTAGAATGGAATGTCGTAAAAGCTCCTTTAGGTGTCATATGTAGGTGTCTCATTACTTTTGCCCATATAATGTGTTTGAGCATCAAATAACTAGCCACTAGAAACCGTTTAAAGCAGATATAATGAATGGACTGTGGTCTGTTGTAGATGAGGTTGGTGCATGCTTTCTTCTTCAGAACCGAGATCTTGGCCCATCAGTTCCATATTAACAGACAGACTTAGACTTAGACAGATTGCTTGTCGAAGTTGATGGTGATGTAGACGTAATGGACAGCTTTTGCCTGCTTGGATCAATAAATAATAACAAATGATCCAGCAGTGGAGACGGACAGCACAGCAGAACGAGGATGAAAAGGTCTGCAAATGCAACGATTTGTCTCTACAAACAAAGCTCAGAGTTGTCCAGGCTGTGGTTCTTTGTGGATGTGAATGCTGCAGAATAAAATGCGGGGCCGGATAAATATTGATGCCTTTGAACTGTGGTGTTGGCGAAGACTTGTAAGAAGATCTTGGACAGCAAAGAAAATAAACAAATCAAGTCTTACCTCTTAAACTGACGTATGACAACTGGTTATGTTCTGAGAAGAAGGTCAGAAAAAAAAATGAATGGGACAAAGACATCATGAATGCGACAGTAACTTTGTGGCGGCAATCCATTTAACTGGGTTTATTCACTTCAAATAATGAACCATAGATTTATTTAATATTGTTACTAGAGTTAAATAAACCTAAGTACACTGCTGGTTACCAGCCAAATAGTCAGCATACCCATAGAATTGTGGTAAAACACAAAAAAGTATTAAAAAATTGCTGATTAGAACAATCATTTGCATAGCTGCTGTGCTCGAAATACTGCTGTGCACCAATCAGCCAGACCATTAACACCACTGACAGGTGACATGAAAAACTCTGATCATCTACAGCTGCATTTGTCACGTGGTGGACATATCATTCAGCAAGTGAACAGTCAATCCTTGTAGTTGACTTAAGCAGTAAAAATGGCCAGGCATAAGAATATCAGCAACTTTGACAAGGGTCGTGATATAATGGCGGGACGACTGGGTCAGTAGATAGTAAGAAAGGACAACCGGTAAACGGGCGACAGAGTCACCTAAGGTCCCACCTGACAACTTACGGGACTTTGTGCCAGATATCACAGGTCGTGTGGAGTTCATGCCTTGAATTCTCAGATCTGTTTTGGTGGTACAAAGAGGACCTTCCCAATATTAGGCAATATTAGGTGGTATGAATGGTATGGCTAATTATGTAATAACTATGTATAAGTGTGTCAATATATTGCTGCCCAACTAAATACAGTAAACTGTGTCAGATCCGTTACAAACCGTTGGAGATGTTCTTACAGTAGACTGAGAAAGCATTTGAGAGGCAGCTCACGAATATCGGAGCTCAGACCAGTCTGTTGCAATCCAAAACAATTATGATAGACTCAGCTGATGTTAAAAGATTAAACCAATGTTTTGAGGCCACAGAAAGGGCAAGCAGAACGAAAACCCAACACACTCTCAGGTTTAACTCAGACCTTTTCCACCCAGCAAATACCTCTTTATCACTCTCCAAACACAAGATGCTTTAATATGATTAGAAGAGAGGGAGAAAGCTCACATCAGTAATCATTCATTTATCTTCATTATGTGGTGGCCAGCGCAGCAGTGATTTGCAGGTAGCATGTGTTTATGATAAAGGAATCCTCCGGGGGGTTCTAGAGGAGTGCAGCATGCCTCACATGTTGTCCAGCACTCAACCCCAGGTGGTTTTCTACATGGGCTTTACCCCAAATGAAAGTGTCCTGCCTGGTTTAAGCCTCAAAAATGGTTAAATGTATGATCTGTTCTCTTTGCTTGGACAGTTAGACCGCCATGAGAGAGCCAGAGCGTGTGCTTTTATTGCTGCTTCATGGAGATAAAAATCACAATAGACATGAGAAGGACTTAATTGCTAAATGCCTAATGACTGCTTATATATAAAATGGCAAAAATAGGACACCCCTATTTTAGTTTTTAATATATTTAAACATGTATAAATATTGAGAGGTGAAGGTAATGTAACTAACGGAAACTGAAGAAATGTCTTTTTAAAAACAGTTACAGCTTAAGTAGAATGTAATTCACAGAAATTAGCAGAATTTTAGAGGAGCCTGTCTTATTTAATCCTCAGGATGCATGTGAATCTGGGAAGAGATTTAAAAAGATCACAGAACAGTCAGAAAAAGTCGTTCTACTTTCTGCAAGTGGAGAACAAGTCTGTTTTCATAGTGTGTGCTAATTTTTTACGCTGTATAAATTAGGGCTGCGCGATATTAGGAAAACTGACATTGCCTTATTTTTTTTCCTGCTATAATATATTGTGATAGTAAAAAATACAGCAACTTTCACCAGATTTCACCAGAAGTTAATGAGTCAACATGTCACGATATGCATAATGCACTCTGTGTATCGAAGATTGAAGTAATATGAAAAATATTGGGCAGAAATCATCTACCTCTGTTAGATATGTTGGGGCAAACGAGAACAAAGTAAATCTTCCTCAAGTTGTAACATTTAATTAAATTAGTCTTATGACATTGCACGTCCTTTAGTGTGCTGCAACTCATGCCCATGCGAAACATGCCCACATTGCGATGATGATGCTGAAAAGGATGTATACATATACATATATATTTTAAGCCTCCCTTAAATAAGCTTTTGTAGACTTTCATTCACAAAAAATCATTTACTCTCAGTCTCAGTTATTGTTCTACATTATTATTATTATTCCAAGAGTTTTATTCAATCATAAAGGATCTGATGTACGTGATATGAGCAAGCCTACAAATTGACATTCTTTGGAGTGTCGAAGCATAATATGTATGTTGCTAATATTCCAAAACCTGGATGCCGGGCTGCTCTCGCCTCTTACGCCTCTTACATGAAACTCCTGTGTTTGAGCAGACAAAGTCAAATAAGCCAACTGTAATAAGTGCTGAAGGTCTCGATATCTGCTGCCAATGCATTGAACAGAATAACAAACTCTGCCTCCGTTATGACTGAGGCTGCTACTGCTGTTTATTTTTCTGGACAGTCTCTGCCAATAACATTACAGATTTAAAAAATAGGCAGTTTTAAAGCATTTTTACGTCTATTTATGCAGAAGAAACACTATATGTAGAAGTGCATTAATCACACCGATGCCCCTGTAGTCTCAAAGGAGCCAGGCAGCCAGTTAGGCAGCCAGTGTTGCATGGAGTTCTCCACTACATTTGTCCAAAGCACAATAAGGCTCACTTTTGAAGGGCAATTTAAACAGGTTTTGTGTTTTTATAAACTGCAGTCCTTCCCATTGCGCAAGCGTGGATCTCTGACTATTTTCTTATGTCTGGCAGTGCTAATTTCAAAAGCCCATATCAAAATTCAAGTCTGTTTTGCAGTCCTGTCTGGAAGCTAGCTTCAACTGTCCCAAAATAGCCCAGAGTCCAGCCCAGCCCGACCCCACCCTTCTGCTATAAACGCCTCTTAGCCTGGAAAAGTCCACAGCGTCCTCAGTCAGAGACACACTCTGTAAATCCACTTCCAAATGGAAAAATCCTGCAGAAAGTGTTAAGGATTGGCCCAGACCAAAGCAGACTAAGGTTTCAAAGCTGAAATTAGATGCACAGCGCAGGAACATTTTCACAGTTTCCGCTTTGCGTTGCATCTTACATGTTTCTGAGAACTGCATTAGACAACTCGCATCATTATCTCATTATTTCATTATTTCATCTAAGATCTTGACCTTTAGAATGGCTAAAAATGTTTAAAGTTGGCTGGCAGGTTTAACAACATTGTTCATATTAAAAGTTCTAATAGAATTTTTTTTTTCTTTGAGGTTATAAATACTAACAATTTCCAAATTTTATCAGACAGTGTTGCTGTCCTCTCAGCCTCTAGTTATCTTAAAGGTCTTATAGGTCTTAAGGTAAGTCTGTTCACTCATGGTACCATGGTAAAGTTTTCCATTCTAGTTAACCTATAATAGTATTATCCTTAATTAGAACCAGTAACTGCCAATCAAAGCTTTAAAAAAGGCTGTGATGGTGATGATGTAGTTGTCCCAGGGATGTGATGTCAGAGACCTTGTCCCGGTTCTTGGTGTTTCAGGCTAAAATCCTCCCTCGCCCTCACGGCGCCCTGTGCCAACACAAAACACCACTTCTCTTGCAAACCCTGTAAGAATGTCCATAAAATAAACAGCGCTTACCTTACAGGAGTTTATCTTGGGATTGAAAGTGCCTCATTGACTAGTTTCAGTGCTTACATTTGGACAACAGTGCTTGCTGATGGAATCGGGATAAAGCCACCCTCTTTATCTAACTTATCCAGACTGAAGCTTCACGTGCACTTTTTATTTACCTTCAAATAAAATATTATCCTTTTTAAAACTCTGCCCACATGAATGATTCACAGGCGGCACTGCGCCACCATAAAACCTCACACATTGTGGGAATTTGTGAAAAAAAAAAATATACATACATATAAACGTGTGCTGTTTTTCTGTAGTTACAGCACTAATTAGATGAGGTCTGAGAGTCTGGTGAATGAATTAAATCTTTTTCTTTTTTTCTTTTTTGGTTAACCCTGAAATGGGATTTAAAATAAAGAAGAAATTAAACTGCAGAGTTAATGTCACCATATAGTAAGTAGAAGTGAGTAGCTTTTTTATTCTTTTTAATTAACCAGTTCCACAAAAATTAAATGCGGTATTTTTTAACAGAAACCCAACTCTAGTGGTGCAGATGGACATTTCAGATGAAGCCCTGATGGCTGTTGGTTTGTGTGTTTTATATGTGAGTTTTATACTTCTTTTTTCCCTCTTTTATGTCTTTATCTTTACAAAAAATAAAAAGTTGTTATTCATAACCGATATCCATAAACCCCTGGACAGTAGATAAAAACTCAGTGCTTCTTTCAGAGCTCTGTTCTTGTGTTGACTGTAGTAAAAAAAAGTGTGCCCAAGAAGCCTTGACCCACAGTTATTAAGAGCTTTTGTTTGCGGTAAAGCGGAGGGAGGGGGGTATTGGGATTGTCAAATCAGTGTGTTTACCTCGGTGTCGGTGGCCTCGGTGTTTGTGAGTAAGAATGGGTGGCTGGTGACATGGAGAGAGGCAGGAGGAGGCTGTTGCTGCACCACAAGCTCATAAACATCAGCGTCCACTGTGCTGCATGCACTTTGAACTTAAAGCCTGTACCCAAACATCCAGCCCGGTTTAGCAAAGCAGTTGTGCTCTGGCAAGCCTTTGTTTAGCGTCTTTGGGGCAGACTGACTCGCTCTGCCTCTTAAAGTAAACACACCGGGGCCACGGGCCAAATCAACGACTCTGTTCAGATCAACATGCCAGGGATTATGCACTTCAGCACTGCGCTCATGTCGTCTACTACTACTGTGTAGGAAACCGGCATCTTATTAGCCTGGAGGGAAAGGGAGGAGAGCCAGACGAGCACGGCTCATGTTCACAATTACAGTGCTGTTTATTGCTCCATATAGTTGATGCTGTTGAGTAAGTTGTTGTTGTTGTTGTTGTTTTCATATGTTCCTGTTTGTGTATTTGTTTTGTTTTGTAAGAAAGCGTTTTGATCAACCATCGAAAATAAATTGCGTCCAGCTCCATAAAAACAACCCTGCTTCATTTTGAAGAAGAGGAGGAGTCGAGACAACAGGAAAATTGTTTCTCATTTTTGCGGAAATGAAAAATGATTGATCACTGTCCAGCCTCTGAGCTCCTATATGGTCAGACTATTGTCTCGCTAGTTTCCTGGACAAACCTAAAATGCTTTGTGACTAAACAAATGGAATACATTATACAACTGGAGTAAATTACCCATTTTCCTCTGGAAGTCATTTGGATTAAAATGCATTTATGTGAAGCAAAGAAATGAAACAGGGATGTAATAAAAGTTAATTGACAGGGTTATGGTTGAGATACCCAATATCCAGATGTATTGAGACATTTTCAAGGGTAGGTAACTGTGTGTTCTTTTATTTGTCTTTGAACCATAAAAAAAACTCCAAAAAAAAACAATATTTATATAAATGAAATAACAAGTTGGTGGTCCTTAATGATATTTGTTTAGTTTTCGCTGCTTTTATATGGATGTTCTGTGACAGAGCGAACCTTTCACAGACTGCTTCTGCATAGAAGCGTCATATTAAAAACTGGAGCGGTCCTGTCTGACTGACTGACTGACTGTATAAATGGAAAAGTAATAAGCCAGTGTCCTGTTTATGCGAGTATTTTTGTTTTCAGACTGATGCCCTCAGCCGTATATTATGATGCAATTTCAAAAGAAAGACTTCCTACCCCTGTAGTTAAACGACAGTAAATCATTTGTTACACACCACTTAGGAATTTCGACCAATGTCATTAGTAAATTTAGCCTCGTATTCCAAGTGTCAAACTTCTCGTGGTAGTTCTCATCTTCTTCGCTCTTAAACGGAGGGAGCCTGTGGCCGTTCAGCGGTTTGCACTTCTATTGGATAAAACCGCTGTGCCGATATTAAGCGCGCTGAATGTGGGAAGCCTTGGCAGCCGCAGTGTGGGAAAAACTGTGAATAAAGCCGTGTAGAATTTGTAAACAGCGCTGTGGCGATGCATACGTTTATGCTGAGGAGCTCTTGTTGTTTGGGTTGTGCGTGGGCTGCTAAGATGATATGACTGATTATTAATGTAAGAGGTAACAGATCTGGGGAACTGATCCTGGCTGATTTTAGTGTTTGAGATTGTCTGGATTTGCTGCAGTTTCAGACTGAAATTGAGTGCGTTTGGATTTGTCTTTCTGTAGGTTTCATTGTTTTAAAGGAGAAGTTCTCTGGTGTCCAACCTCCAGATCCTATTAAAATTGCCGTTTCCCATCATTTATAATTGTGAATAGCACAGCCTCACCAGTGGCTTTAGTACTGAGAAATGTACCCGTCTCTCACTGGCTTTAAAAGCAGTAATACTGGACAATTATAATTATAAGAGTAAGCTTCCAAAAGGCCTAGTAAATCTCATTTTAATGGGAAACACAGCACATCTTTTATTGTTTTGTTTTTAGTGAAAAGTTATGTATATTTCATTTTCAGAAAGAAATAATGGTGGAGAATTTCTGCTTTCTGTCGATGCAGAATAATGTCAGTGTAACCTGAACGAAGGCATGGATTTTCATACCCTGTGTTTTTGTTCATTCATTTTTTATATATTTGTATATTTGTTAGGCTCTAAGCAAAAATGCTTCTGCGACTCACAACGGCAATGGAAAGGTCTTAATCTTTCCCCATTAAAGGGAAGAACCCTTTACTCAGATAAAGAACATGCAAATGATTCTTTGAATTGTCTTGATTCTATATACAACCCTTCAAAGTCCCTTCTTAGATTGAATATTAGTTAAGGATCCATTTGATTGTCCTGCTGTCCTGTTTCCAATTGGAAGCTGGTAGCCTCATTGGACATTGTCTAATACTAAATCTGTTGATTTTGTGAAGCTGTTGTATAGTGTATTTTAATAAGATCTGCCAAGTAAAGCAGTGAAGCATTAAGATAATCCGTTTAACTCAATAAAGAAAAAAGGCTTTCTCTATAAACCCCTCTCCTCATCAGCTCTACTACAGTTCTGATGAAAATATATTTGAATCTTACAAATGTGTGCAAATGTGGACACTGTGTACTGCTGTGGTCCTAAGTGCATGAAGAAATATTTTGCGCAGAACTTTGTTTTAATCCCAGCTTCTTTCTTAGGACTCTCTCTGGAGCTTCCAGGTGCCCCTGTGTTAGTGTGTGTGTTATAGTGTTTGAGTGTTTATCATCTTTCTTACAGGTTTGCTTTGGGTGATTCTCGGAGACCACTTCATGAGACCGCTGCCCTGGTGGAGGACATAGTGCACACCCAGCTTATCAACCTGGTAAGTCAGGAGGAGCTGTAATTTAAATCACATGGAATAGGTTGACATCAGGACAACTACATTATATGTTGAAACCAATTCTGTTGAGATTATTGATTAATTCATGGCTGCATTCTAATATATATATATATATATATATATATATATATATATATATATAGTTAAAATAATAATGTGACTGCCTAGAATTATTATGTTGAATTACATGAATGTTTTTTATTCTTATAAACATCAACAGTCGCACTTTTCTGGAACTGATCAAAAAAAAAAAAAACAACAACAACAAAAAAAAACATAATGACTAGCTAAGGGACTCATTTGCATAGTGCAGCCTTCTGTATCAGTATGACCAGTATAATGATAACGACTAACAAACAATATATTACATGGCCCTACATGCAGTTTACCAAACCGACAACCTTTTTTGTTGTTTTTCCCTTTTAAAGTTCATGCAATACACCATTTTTACGAGGACTATTGACGTGACACCCTATAGCTGATGCATCATATGACAAAGCCTTTTGACATTTGCATCTGGGAAATGGTTTAACGGAGATGTGTAATTAAGTATAAATAGTGCAAGCCGCCTCCTTTCCCTGCTGAACTGCTCCGAGCACTCAAAAATGTCCTCCTCCCAAACTTTCCCAGCAGTCCTGCCCTCCGCATCTGAGCTCACAGCCACTCCAGACCCTCAACTGAGATACGAGAAATGAACAAAGTTAAGTAAATAACCATGCTTTCAAAGCCAGTAGCTTTCATTGCTTGGATAAACACCGTTACGCCCCTACTTACACCTTGTCATGCATTTACCGCCAACAAATGAAAACACTGATTGTAACAGCCTACAGTTTCCCTTCTTCAAAGAACCAACAACTGAGGCAACATCTCTTTTGTTTATGTAGTGGATGTCATCGGGCATAGAAATAATGAAACTTGGGGTATGTAAAGCAACGGTTCGACTTGCCTATGTGGTTTCTGACACTGTGTAACATACTGCTGCCTATAAAAGCCAAGGGTGCTTCCACTTTTTTTTTAACTTTGTGGTGGTGTGTTGGCCATTTTTATAGCCATCAGGTAGAGCTGGACAATATGACGATATTTTATCGTATAGTGATACATTTTGTAATTGTGATAGTCTATGCTTTTCTAAGCATATCAAGGGTATTGGTAGTACTTAAAGAACACTGAAAAATCACTGTACTCCATTCGGGAGAGTATCTGAATAGTAGTGTTTAAGAATCTGTTGCTACTGATGTATTTAGTCTGTGATTACATGTATCATGATAAATATCATGTATTGTGGAAATGTCAAAAAATATTGTGATATAGTATTTTTTACCATATCGCCCAGCTCTACCATCAGGTAAATTATATATAGTGTCAAAACTCATGTAAGTCTAAGTCTATTTGAGATTGCCTAACAAGTTATGTTTTGTGGGGCAGTGGTGGCTCAGCGGTTAGAGATCTGGGCTATTGATGACAGGGTTGTAGGTTCAATACCCAGGATTGGCAAACTGCCAATGTTGGGCCCTTGAGCAAGGCCCTTCACCCTCTCTGCTCCCCGGGTGCTGGAGTTGGCTGCGCACCGCTCCGGGTGTGTGTGTGCTCCCTGCCCCTAGTTCACTAGTGTGTGTTCACTTCCACAGATGGCAGTGATCGTGTTTTGCTTTTATTTTTAGCTACACTGCTCCAAATAATTTCCAGAGATTATCACAGAATGTGCACAAATACAGATGAAACGAACACAGAGTACAGACAGAAGCTGCTGTCCAATTCAGATTAACATTAAGCATGAATGAACTCTAAAGCCATGGAAGTGAGCATATATCCATGCTAGGTTAAAGCTAACCCAAGCCATGCTATCTATATTCTCCAACATCCGCTCCCTCATAAAAAAAAAAACTAGACTGCCTTAGACTAGATGTAACCACATGTCAGAAGGGGAACTTGTGCATGGTAAAGCCAAACTTAGAAGCAAACCCTAGCTGACTTGCTGCAAATGTATCTCTTCAGCCAGCTTACTACACACTGCGCTGAGAGGACACAGAGTGGACAACAGCACTGGAATGAGTACAAAAAAAAAATGACAATGTTCTTGTGACCGTAATAAGAACCAAAGCTATGCAATGCTACATGAGTCCTGTGGAGAGGTTACCTTTTTTCCACATGCCAGCATAAAAGGAAACATGGTGTGTTTCATTCTGAGGCAACATAACAGGGTTGTAAAGCTAAGCTGAGCTTCGCAGCATATTCCCCTGATACTGGTTATTTATGCACCAAAGAACGACTATAAAATCAGAATAAATGATTTCTATGACACCTCTTCAAATATTTTCATTATTTGTTAGTAACATTAGCCTTGTAGCTCCAGTGCAAAGCGTAGAGAAGTAAACATCACAGACCAAACATGTCTTGGCTGCTCAGCTACATTTGGCTCAAGGAGAAAATTGTGGACGTTTGATTTTATCCCCTTTAACCCGCTTGCTGTTGGTATCAGTGTGCATGATTTAGTCCGGCGGAGCTTCAAAGGGACCGCTCGTTTGTATACCGTCGAAGAGTTATCTGTGAGGGGTCAAACAGGCAGCTGTGACACACGCTGTAGGTTTAACCTCTCACCCCGTAACTCCACGATGCCCTGCCTGGCTATGAGGAGAAAAGTAGCTCTTAACATTCATTGTTTTGACCTTTAGCCCTGAGTCGGAGGGCCCTTAAATCAGGCTGTCTCCCATGTGTGCGCACACTCCGGGGAGAGACAGTAGCCCCTCCATTCCACCCGCCGCAGCTGCAGGCCGAGGGCTCTGGCTCCGTCCCTCATTTATACTCTCCCAATTCTTAAACACACAGTAGCTATTTCTGCTGCTCTATTGTATGTGTTTTGTGTGGTCTTTTCTGTTTTCCCTCTCCGAGCCAAACCCAGTACAGTTGTTAAAGCTGTCACAGAAAAAGCAAAGTTTGACATGAACAAGTCTTGCAGCACCAGGCCCATGCCATATCAAGCATAATATTTGTGCAGCTTTTTCTTCTTACTCCAGCATACCAGGGAGAAATTTTAGGGCATCAAGTTGTGCCATTTAACCCAGTGACAAGTGAAGGTGGACAATATGCTTTTCTAATTGTCATGGATGTCATCAGTGCTTAAAGAAAACTGTCCAAGAGCATGTTTCGTTGCAAACAGTGTGATTAGTGCTGCTTATATGTAAATATAAATCACTATACTATACAGTAGTATGGGAGAGTATTTGAATAGTACTTGACCCTACATTTTGTCAAAATATCACAATAAATATTGTGTATAATTTAAAATGTCTTTACATTTAATAATATAATATTTTATCGCCCAGCCCTACTGGGGTTGGTAGCTGTATCTTGTTTGGTAATCGGTATTGCAATAATGGCTTTTGCAATACCACAATCTTATAACGCTACAGTATGTAAATGAGCTCTTAAATCAATTCACTGTTGTTCTGCATATTGTGCTGTGATCACTGTAACCATGTGCTTTTCCAGATTAATCCTTTAAATATAATTTACTTTGTCAAATAATGCAGTTCCATTTTTAAAGGGTCTCAGTATCAGGTGCTTCATTAGTGTAGAAAAAAATCATTTTTGCTGTCAAAGCCATTTAAAAAAGCACTAAGCAACATATATCAGTGATGTCTTTGGGCATATTTCAAACATAGAAGGGACTCAAGAAACACCACAGCGGCATGAAGTTTCATGGTCTATACACTCTCATTCATTAGCTCAGCTCCTCAAACGCACACACTCATACTCACAACAGAGCCTCTTTTCCACTCATACAAGCCTTTTCAGATTCATGCAATATAAAAACAGTGTATTTACAACCATCCACTTATGCACCTCCTTCAAACTTATAACAGAGAGGTCAGTCTTACCAACTGAGAACCTGGAATTGGCCACAGTGGTAGCTGGGAAGGTTAATATGGCAAAGCCTAGCAATTAAATTTTGAACTGAAGTTCACATTGCTGTGGTAGAACCGTGATGACTGCAGCGTCAGTACAAGAGAGAAACACACTGAAGTCTATGAGATCAGCTTGTAAATGGAAAATAAACTTCTGGATAGTTCAGATAACTCTACTATGCTGAGATAAAATTGTTGTAATATCAAGCGAAATCATTTTCCAGCTGCTAAAGCCTGTTGTATTAGTTATTACAGATGATTACGCTGAAGGTAAAAGGTTGTCCTTTTGAATGCAACCGCAATTTTAACCATTTTGCCCTTTTAGTGTTTAGATTTAAGACTTGGGTTAAGTTTATGGTTATTGGAAGTTTTGGGGTCCCTTCAAGGTTTAAGGTTAAGATTTTGGGTTGAATTAAGGTTAGGGTTGGGTTTAGCGTTACATTCAAGACAGGCATTTACACTCAATTTAGACTTCAGTTGCATTTAATGAAACATCAGGTAATAGAACTTAATCTACGAGACACTTATAATGGACCATCCAATTTATATCCAAAATATCAGTAGTAATAATCCTGCCAGATGAGGCATGTGTCTGTTCTCACCTTCCCAGTCAGTGTTTGGACCATTGCGTGTGATGGGGAAGAATACTAATGAGTGGGTTGAGAAATTGAGATAGAAAAATTGAGATAAAATCTTTTGTTTCTTTTTTGTTTTGTTAGAAAAGGTTTTTTGTTTTTTCGCTGCAGGGTTAGAAAGTTATCACACGTCACTTTAATAACTACATTATTGATATTGTTAACATCAGTTTTATAGACCCTAAAATAGAACCCTGTGGGACTCCAGAAGATACGCTAAAGTAAACAGTTACCAAATAATTCACAGTAATTTCTATAATAACTGAATAATAAACGTAGGGTTCCGTGGTTTAAGTTCTGAGGTGCTGGCCGCTCATCTGTATCTTTGCAGCTCTGCAGCTGCCACCCAGAGGAACAGGCAGCCGCCTTATTACCTCACGTCCGGAAGTGCGCGGTCTTGTCTTGTTCACTTAATACATTAATGTTAACTGTCATCTGCTCGCCCCATATTTTCTGACAGTGGCCAGTGCCAGACAGATTTATAGACGCCCTGGCTTTCAATCAGATGCACAGAGAAAAAAAAATCCAGCATATTATAAATCGCAGTGCTAGAAACCTATTGTAGAGCCCACTTGCCAAACATATAAAGCCAGGACAGCCTAAAGTAATTTACAGACTGCTCCCTGAGGATGCATAACTCTGTGTTCTGTTGGTCCGAGGCTGCGTGGAGCACAGGAGGTTAAAGGCAAGCGTGATAAAGCTGTAACACGCACCCCTCGCCGTGTGGTATAGAACAGCCGTCTCACAGAGGATCATGTGAAATTCATTGCCAGCATGAAGAGCTGCCACGTTTTTCCGATTTAGGTGGTTTTATTTCCTTTATTTATTGCTTTTTGTTTCCTTTTATCCCTTTATAACTGCCCTGAGACATCACTGTGTCTTCTCAACCACGCTATCTTCAGATCCCTTCTCTCTATTGCGCCGTGATGCCTCCACTGTCATTCAGTATGACAGAGTATGTAATACAGCCCTGTTGGATATTTACATTTGCAGCAATATAAATAACTCCCTGCTCTCAGCAGTAAGCACTAAACAGGCCATGATGGTGATAACCCTCAATTAATTCAGCGTTTTCCCTCTCCTGGATTTATTATTGTTCCGAGGGGCCAGGTGTAGCCCTGCCGAGTGGACCGTAATTGTGTTCATGCTACTTAGCTGAAGACCGCAGCAGTAATAAACCAAATTACACAATAAATCCTTCCCAGATGGCCTGCAAAACATTTCACACTGCTCTGGCCGTGTACACTCGCGAGTGTGGAGTGTATTCCTCCCACACATCCGCATGTGTGTGCAAATAAATGTCTTATCTTTGAAAACCTTGCATGTCTTTTCTCTTTCTTTGTTTGATTTATTTACTGCGAATGGCCTGAGTAGGATTGCCTGGACGGCGTTATAAGCTCATATAACTGTGGTGGGAATTAAACTTTTAGATGAATAGGTGACCATTACGGACACCTTTAGGAGGAGGAATGTTGGCACAGAACCTGAGGAGCTGTTGCTAGTGTGACAGACGCTGGTTCCACGGGACTTCATTGGCACAGGGTTGGTTGATGCAGTTCATGAGAAAAGAGATTAAGTGAAGTTAAGAGACAGTGGCTGGAGTGTCTAGGATGTGGTGTCCTGTTACAGTGTGTGTGTGTTGGCTCAGGCCAGTACATACACTCGGCACCTCGATTTATACTGTATGTAAAGCCTGTACACCTACATTGCCAGTAAAACACCTGATCAGTGTTTTTAGTCAATTAAAAAATAAAAAATAAAAAATAAAAAAATATATATATATAATGTACACATTTTTATTATTATTTTTTGTCACCAGATAATTGCAGAAAATATTTTATAGCTATATCTAGATTGTAGAACTGGCCCAAGCTGGTTTTTTTTTTTTCGGTACTTAAAGTACTTGGTCTAACTTAATAACCATTAAAAACAAAGTTTATTATGTTTTTAATAAATGTTTATGCTATCTCAGCTCACAATATATGCCATAATAACAATGTAGTGTACATAGTGGTGATAGTGCAAATGAACTGAAATTTGCTGCTTTAAATTTTATTACAGTTTTAAATGTATTGCATAAATTGATCTCAAGTTAAATATTTTGCGTATTATTATTTTTGCTTGCTCTACTTTATTTTTCTGTTCTGTAATGGAAACAGTTAATAATATGTGTCTAAACTTTTGACTGGTACAGTACATGAGATGGACTTTGGCAGGACACATGGAATCAGTGCTTTATGAGTCTGTACACTTACAGGAGTTTACAGGAGAAAACTGATCTTAATGCTGACTCACAGTTTCCTTGTGAAACATCATTTTGATTGGTTTTATGAGTGCAGAATATGTCTATTTTGCTTTGATTTAGAAATGACATTTAATAAAACACCATCTATAGTTTATTATTCAGAGACTGTGACTCGGATCCTCACAGTGACCCCTAGTGCTTTTCAGACACATTTCCTCATCAGAGATTGAAGGAGCTGGAAGGAGCCAGTGTCCTCACAATGAGCAGCCTAGTTTTGTTCCATTTACTGTCTGGGAACAAGGCTAGATGCAGGGATGTAATTGCAATTTTAGGGGCCCAATTACCTAATGTTGAGACCCTGTTATTTTTATTTTATTAATAAAACAAGATATTCACTCACATTCAACACAAGTCTGCATGTTAAGTGTTTGGAGGCGCACTTCCGAAATCGTCTTCATTGAGGAAATGTGAAAAAGCCCTTTCTTGTAATGTGTGGAGGTAGAGGGCTGTTAATCTAGTCTATGGCCTCCCCCCAGAACTTGATTGACTGGTTGTAGAAGCTTGCTGTAGACGTCTGTTTCCCCCCGAAAGCCAAACAGTGCAGTGAAAAGTCTTCACGTTTTGCCTGACATGCTGCATGTGAAACAGAGTTCACTTGGCTGGTTCCTGTAACGCCAGGTGCAAGAGTTGGCAGAGGCTGCTTTCATAGGCACTTACTCCTCTGGACTTTCTCTGCTTCCAGACTTTCTATCAATCCCCTGGGCCTTGTTTTTTTGCTACGACAGCAATTTAGTTATATGACTCTTTAAACACAAGCCACTGTTGTAAATTTGATTAGGGCATGTGAAAATGACCTGAGCCTGTGTTTCTAATGAATATATTTATGAGTCCATTGTACACATCAATTTAATTATAAGTAGTCAGCTGGTAAAATGAAGTTCAGGATATTGTACAGTGTTCAGGTCCTTTTCTGAGCCGTAAAGGGGTAAGTAGGAAGGGGGGGGGGTGCCAGCAAATTCTGGTCAGAGGGCAGTGTGGTGTTTTTTTTAGTTTGTAAATGCAGTAGAAAGAGTCCAAGATAAGGTAAAGATGTGCTGGTTGTTTACAGAAAGGTTTGTTATGACAAAATGTTAGTTTTCATCCTTTAATTATAACTTGTTTTCTTACTAAGCTGAAATAATGATCTGGAAATAAACAAACAATTAACCTGAAATGAACGAAATGAGTTATTACTTTGCAACAAAGTGTTTTAATTGTTTTAGGAAGTCATTAGCTTTTGTTTGGCTAGAATTGAACATTTTGAGAGGTGCATCATAACTGAAATTTGACATTGCTGTCAGAAATGGGGTGGAAAGGCAGTTTCTGTTTTGTTGGGCAGCAGCAGCTGTAATGGCAAAACAAAAAATTAAGTTTTTATTTTATATATATATATATATATATATATATATATATATATATATGTATGTATATTATAAATTATACATTTTATATTATAATATACAATTATTTTTTTATTTAAGAAAAATTATAAATAGCGCATAATCATCAAGTTTGTATTTACTGCATCGTTAAATGAGGGTTAATCTGAGTAGGTGCTTGTTATATAATAATTTCCTTTCAGTATTGAGAGGGAAACTCCTATAAATGCAGATGCATTGAGGCAGAAGTAGCCAAAAAATAGCAACCACCATCCCGCTTATTCTTAATGTGGATGCTAAAGGGCTGCTGTGCCTATACAGAACTTTTAAAAGCCAAAATAGGGTTTACAACAACAGTGTTATTAGATCTGCCCCTAGTTGTAACCTGAGTATGTATTTCTAACATAGCTTGATCTGGAGAATCTTGACGCTGTGGGTTCCATATTTCCTCTGTTATTCTCTATAAAACTTTAGACTCTTAACCTGATTGCCTGCAGGACAAGCAAAGTTGTTCGAAGAAATCCATCATTTCATTTTCCTACGTCAGGGTACTGCACCAAATAAAGCAATGTTGAGCTACAAAACCGTCCAGACGTGTTTTTGTTTATATACTTTGTTTTCCTGGTTACATTTTTTATTACCTTTAGTTGACTTTCTGATTTTGCGGATTCTGCTTTCCACCTAAGAACATGATGGGTGGTCTCAGTTAATGATGAGCCAGATAAATTTAGCTTGGAGATTTTTTTTTTAGCCAGTTGAGAAATGCTAAGGACAGCTCAGTCCTCAGAGTTGGTTTTAATGTAATAGAAGTCTATTCATCCCCGTGGCCTGTGGTCTCTTTGGTTAGGAGCACCGTGCCAGGCCCAGACTCCGTCGGAACACTGCAGCACCCTGAGCTCAGACGCGCGCGCCTCCGCTACTCTAAATGGTTTGGGTGGTGGAAGTATGGCTGTCACCTCTTGTCCAGGTGCTTGCACTGACATGTATCAGAGCATTTCAGATGCCCAAGTCAATTAGTCTCTCACATGGAGAAGGGAGGATAAATTAGTGGGGTGTTTTGTTTGAGTATATAGCCTGGGTATAGTTTTTCCATGGGGAATGAAGATTTGTACAGCGTGTGGTCTCCTCTTTCTTTGGAGTGAGTGCTTGCTCCATTCAAGCAATATTTAGTACATATTTTAAGCTTGGAGTTACTGTAATTACTGTAGCCACATTATCTCAGAATTCATTTGTTATTTTGTGAGGAATGGCTGTCTCCTACACTGAACAGCCTAAATGTCTTGTGAAAATGTATATTAAAATTAAAAGAACAGTTCTTCAGACACATCTTGTCTGAAAAGCTCATCAACAAGAGGCTTTTCTGTAGAACTGCAGTGGAACAACTTACATTCAGCAGTACATTCAGCATCTAACGGCACAGACGTTTTGTTAAGCGCTGTTCTTCTCTATTTGGGATCCTTTTGGCCTTATAATTTATTGATAAGGTATATAACCAATCACAAAGCAGTACAAATGCTGAACCAACAGAATATAGTTCAGTTAAACCCAAATAATAGATTTACTCTTGGGTTAGGTACCAAAAGGTGCCAAAGGTCTTATCTAGAGTGAATTTATAAAAAAGGCCAGTTTTGTAAATGAGTTGTTTGACTGTTAAGAACATTTCTACAGTTTAAAGAACCTCCATGTATTATAATCCACTGGATCTCCTTATGGTTCCCAAGGAATCCCTAGATACTTCTTCCAACCCAAAGGATAGAGCACAAACCTCAGGTGTCAGAAGGTCTAATCTAAAAGCAACAGATCTAATCAGTTTTTTGTTTTGTCCATTTTCAAAGTTTTAATTTCAAAACTTGGTCTAGTTTCAGAGTCCCGTATGCACGGGTGTGTAAAGATGCTTGTACTGAATATCCTGCACCAGACTAGACGTACAGTCCAGCAGGTGCCTTTGTCTGGTCCACTGCTGCGTCAGTATGTTGTGTTGTAGGGCTGTAGGGTAGGTCCTGTACTATGCTGCTGCTCTCCTTCTATCTCATCGAGGTGAAAATGGGAAACACTAGTTTTATTTATCCACTGGCCAGCTCTCAGGGACTCTCAGATTCGCAAAACATTGATAATGTCTGCTTCCAAACAACGTCATTAAACCGCAAAGAACAAGTAAAACATTTAGTCTCTGCAAGCGCTCTCGGAATTCCCGTTCCTCTGATAACGGGCCTGCTTTGATATTCTCGGCCTTAATTGTTTATGACGATGTTTTGGCGCCTTTTTGTTAGGATGTGAAACAAGACATTCGGTAGCTGAAAAACTAGCATTGCACATCTGCAGCCGGTGCGATAGCCACCGAAGTGGCTGGAGATCTTACGTGCCAAATGAAAAGTCTAAAGAGCGAGGTTGCCAATAACATAGCCCAGACCATGACATGTAAAACACGGGGTAATTAGGTTTCTGCTGAACATGTAAGGATGTTATGAGTCGTCATGGCTGGTTTTCGAGTTATTTTGTTTCCAAAAGAGCGACGTTGTGCAGTTAAGTAATCTGTCTGGTAGGTGAGTTCTCAAAACATGAAAAGTCTTTGTTTCCAGCCCCTTTCAAAGGAAATGGTGTAATTGATCCTCGCAAGGACGCTGTGACTGGAGTACTCCTCTCTCTTCCTGTTACCTTTTCCAGTGTAATCAAATAATGGATTTCATTTCCAAACGCAGCAGTAGCAGCGCAGAGGAAATTATGTTCAGCAGGCTTGTTTATTTGACTTCTGCCATTCTGCTGCATGAAAGCGACTCCTTTTTCCTCCTGCACTGTAATGTGACATGAACCAGCCTGCTGAAGCCAGCGTCACTCCAAAATGTGTCGTAATTAAAATTGATCCCCCCCCAATTAGAGCCTGGGGTTGGACAGTGTTCCCCAAGCTAGAGATATGCCTCTACACTCAGCCTACACACAGCCTTGATTTTCTAGAGACCGCTTTAGACTTATAGCTTTTAGCTTAGCACAGTAAGTTTGCACTGATTTAGTAAACACTTTAGTCAAAGCTTGTGAAGAAGACCTATTTATGAGCTGTATTTCACTCTTGGGGTGTTGGATTTTCTCTGTATATCATTTATACTTGCAGTGCTTTCAGATCTTGATTTAAATAAGATAGAAGTACAATAAAATAAAAGAAAACAACAAAAAAATAAAAATCTTGATACAGTAGCACAAACCCAATGGGATCCAGCTGTCTAAAATCCGGAGTAAGGCTAAGCCTGCACTAAACCAATTTCCAATGGTGATTCACCACTGACATAGCTGGTTTAGTCCAACTTAGTCAGTGTCCAGAAAACCTACCCCTGGTCTTCAGCCAGTGATAAATGAATACCATAGTATTGTTTGGTGGGACACTTTGTGATACTGCACTGTATTGATTCTTGACAACTCCAATACTTTGTCAGTGTCCGACATATGAGTGTTATATGTATTTTAGTGTATTTTTATTTGTAGTATATTTCTTTTTTAAAAGGAACAAAAACAGAGACTAAGATGACCGTCTCAGTCATCAGTGTTTGTCCTTCTGTTCCTGTCTGCACTCAACTTAGGAATGGTTCCTATTGCGAAAGCTAAAACCACAATATCAAATTGGAGAAAAACACTCTAGGTCTTATGAATGCCTGTGTAGTGTGATAGCTGAGGCATCCCAGAAATGGTAAAACAGTCCTTCGCTGCTCGAGTAAACTGTCAACACTGCCGGCTTCTGAGCTGCTGGAAATAGACCACAGAGATTGCACTGTTCACTGAGTCTGAGAGCCATCCCAAACGAAATAACCCAGCCAGCATCATTCAGTCTCTCAGCTCAGGAGACTGCTTTCATCTGAGTGTAAAATTAGAGCAATTACTAAAATTAATCTGTTATTTTACAGAATCTGTTTGGAGAGCCAGAGACTTCAAAGGGCACGGAAAATAAAACTGGTTTCAGTTCAGGTCAAATTCAGTCAAAGCTACTGTAACCTCGAGTTTCTGTGAAACTGTATTGATTTAGTGAGGTGTAATCAATCAATTTCTGTTGCTGAATGTTTTATGTATATAGCGTAGCCTTTCTCCTAAAAGTGCTCTAGATATATAAACTGTATTTTGCTTGGCAAAGTTGAATAATGAGAGTTCAGTACATGGAAGCGACATAACGTGAACTCTGCTGTCTCGTCATTCCAGTGAAAATCCCGTATACCCAAAACAAAACTTTAAAACGCATCAATTCCAAAACCCCAAGACCAATTTACCCTTTACGCAACAGCCCATAGACCTGACGCTGCCATTCGGTATAAGTTCTAGTCAGCCCATCACCACCAGACTCTGCTAGGTAAGGGAATACTACGTAAACCAGGCCTCATGACCACGGCTTTTCCTGTGCCAGTGTCCACAAAGGACTGGTTAAAGCCAAGGAAGTGAGCAGGTATCCATACAAGGTTAATGGCTAACTCTTGTGGACAGCCTTTTACCATCACTTCTCTCAAACATTCAATCCTTAATAAACAAACTGGACCATGCAGACTAGAGCTGACCACTCATCAGAAGGGAAACTCAAAAATGTTGCAAGAGGAAGTCATACCCGGTGTAGCAAGCGGGTTTCCTTCAGCTAGCCAACCACACACCACAGACATTACCACTATGCTATACTACGTGGCTCCATGCGGTGCTGCAGACCCAATAAAAGCAGAGCTCAGTTGTTTTCATGAGTTGACCATAAAAGGAAAATCTTTTGTGTTTCATTTTGATACAAAATGGGCTTGTAAATAGGCTTGTAAAACTGCATTTGGGCTTACGATTTATAGATTAGAGAACAACTTTAGTATTAAAGTATAAATTTTAATAAAGTATTAATTTAACAAATTTATGGTACCTTAGGCACCATAAACAAAGGTCATTTAACCAAACCATTGGTGTCTCAAATGGAAACTTGATCAAACATGAATAGCTTGTGCTTTACATTTCGTGTTGTATTTTATGTTTTCCCCAAAAAACAACATAATGCTCATGTTCCAAAATGGGAAAGATTTCATTTTCCTAAATCTATTTAGCCTTGTTCACAAAGGTGTTGTTTTTAGGTGGAAACAACCTTTGTAATTTCCAAACGAATAGGTGAGACTTGCATGCTGTTTCCATATATTGACTACTTGTACTGTAGAGTACATTTTGGAAAAAGAAAAAAAACAGTGGAAAAAAGTTTTTTTTTTTTTTTTTTTTTTTTTTTTTTTTAAATGACCACTTTAATCTAAAAGGCTGTGGAAAACATCTTTTCCAAATGTCCCTCAGCATATTCGGGAGTTGTAAGGTATTGAGTACTGAATAATTGTTGTTAAAGTGCTGTAGTATCCTTTGTAAATAATAATTACCCAAGCAAATAGCGCCTGATTCGGGGACTTAGGGCGGTTTGGGCTCAGTTACCTATGGAGAGTAAAGGATGAGGGTACACTTAAAGCCCGTTTTGTCTACTAAGAAGTATTTCCATGTTAAATTGTGGGACAGATATGGCAGCCAGACTGTCAACATTGGGATGATGCCAAGCCAGAAAGAACTAAATGAAGCCTCCGAGCTCATTTAATTCAATGCTCCCCCTGTGAGTGCCTGTGTGGGGCCTGTTTGTGCTCTATACTCAGCATACAGATCTACATCTGCAAGTAAACAGATTTTATGACCGTCAAATGTTTACAGTCCTCTAAGAATTACTTGCATGTATTTATAGATTTAGCTGCTGCCAAGACATATTGAATGTTTACATTTCGATTAATAACATTCCTCTTATTTTTCTTATGGAATTATGGTTCCAGGAATAAGTGACATTTCACCAGATCTTCAGTAGCTTTATAGCTTTGTTGGGGGAATAAATATTTCTTCATCGTTGACTGATATCAGACGTTGTGGTCTGGGTTTTTGGCACAGACCGTTTTCATTCTTAGCTGAATTTCGCTTTGTCTTAGTTTGCCTGAACCAGAGAACAAGTGAAGAACTTCTGCAAAAAAGGTTAGCTTCTATGAAGGCTGCATTCCCTGCCATTGTGGGATATTTGCTTCCTTTGCATTTCTATGAGAATTCTACATTTTCTACATATCATGCAGTCTACACCAGACTGCATGATATGTAGAAAATGTAGAATTCTCATTGAGATATATTAAAAATGCATCAAGATTGGCCATTATTATCTAAGCCTGTATTTATCAAAATATACAACAACTGAGATTAATCTCAGGGTTGAACAGTAAACGTACAGTAAAGTTGATGATAACTTACCTCAACTTACTATTATTGGTCCCAAAGTCTGAACAATCCTAAAAAGTTTTCACACTGCAAATGAACTGTACCATGGTTCAGTTGATCTGGACAGAGACCACCTCTTTTGGTCCTCCTTTTGGTTTGGACCGTGCTTTGCAGCACCTTTCACACCTACTATAATTATTCTGACCAAACAAAAAAGTCCCAGAAGTCCGGACCAAACAAGGTAGGTATGAAAGCACCCTTAGTTGATATTAGTTAACACCACTAGTTAATTACTCAGCCCAGTACGGTGAGTATCAGCAGGGGCTAACATCCAGCCCCGCCCTCAATTGGTATCTGCCCCAAAAACACTGATCAGTCTGTCTGTAGTTGTTTCCCTCAATATATATATATGCTTTTAAAGTGTGGAATATTATGTGGAAGAGAGGGCTATAATAAAGCTCCTACTCTGATATTTGGATGGTTGCCATGATGCATCATTCTTAATGTAATGAAGGAAATAGTTTTATTATTAGAAATAAAAGACATTTTGTACATTAGTGTGTTTAAGCTACTATTTTTGAATAAGTGTCAGGAGGAGCTTTTACCCAGGTAATGATTTTTATTTTCTTAACTGTGGTTAAAGTCCCCCAGAGTAGCCGTAACTTATGGCCATCCCTAGCTTATTGTCTAACGTAGAGCACTTCTAAATTATGGTCTTTCTCTTTGTAAATTCCGCCCTCGCAGACAGTATGAAATGATGGTTTGCTGACAAACTGGTCAAAATTATGTTACCGCTCATCTGCAATTCTGCGAATCACAGCTTCTTCTTTTTCCATCTTTGTCTCAGACCATTATCTGTTCTAAAGAGATCCTTCAAAATCCTGCTGGTTTAAAACAGATTTAAATGAGTGGTTTAACTTAACCCACTATCATCTGAACTACCACTTTCCTGTCACAAGTTTAGGGTTAAAAAGATCAGTGAGCTACCTCTGCAGCCTTCCATAAAAGTCTGACCAGTTCAGTTGATTCGCTGATTTACATGTGGATAGCTATCACATTCAGTGGAAGGCGACAGTGATAGATGAGGTGTTTCTGCTCTTTTTGGCAACAAAATGAAACGACTGCGTCTAAGCAATGGGGCATTCTTCATTCCTTCTCTCTGTCTGTCTTTCCTTGAGCTTGTAAAGATTGTTTCCATATGATTGCAACATCTCTGTGTACTTCTTATAACCATAGCCCAATAAAGATGATGAATAAGGGCATTATATTCAGTAAAGTTCTGTGCAATAGACCTTGACACACATTTACGGCTAAACTGGCAAACCTCACACACGAGGAGGGCTTGTACTCAGATGTTTGCATAGCATCTAGTTCCACTGCCTCAGTGATATTCATAGACTTTAGTCTGAGATTTTATAGGACAGTGGAAATTGCAGAATGCCTAATCCTTTATATGTATTATAATTTATACTTCTTGCCATCAATATAAGACATGGTATAATTGAATGGTATGAGTATCTCAGTCGTAACTCATTGGAAGCAAGCAGAGAAGATCTATTGAAAGTGAAGAAATGCACTGCCATATTGGTATTTAAAAGTAAAAGAGAAAATATGTTATTATAATAACTTTAGTAACTTCAGGCTCCAGCAGATGGTATTGCTTGTGTGTCAGAAAGGAGCGATTGCATTTGGACGTGCCAAAGGCCGCACTGTGAAAGAAGTAGCTGAATTTTCATCTGTAACGAAGCGTTTGGTCATGCGGGTCTACCAGCAGTGTCAAAAATCTCAGTTCACAGGAAAGTCTGGAATTTCAGGAAACTGACGAATAAGGACTGCCGTCAGGTTTCATGGCTTGCTTTCAGGCAGGTCCTTCACAACCAATTTCTGAAAGAACACCCTGCAGGGACCTGCATACCAAGAACTCATGGAGCAGAGTGGGACGTAATAGGCCTTCACTTACTTCTGCTCAAGAATGAGGAGAATGATGAGAATTTTCTATAGACTGGGATTTCTGCCACTGCTGGTAGACCCGTATGACCATACTCTCGGCTACACCTGCAAATTTAGCACCTTCCTTCACACTATGACCTTTTCTCACACCCACATGCAAGCCCTCCTTTTTGACAGTCATTAACATCTGCTTTGTGACCCATTTTCCACACATCAAACGAGATATTTTCTGCACTGTCCCACCTTTTCCCAAAATATAAATCCCATTGCACTACTTGCAGATATTTATAGCCAAATCATCATTGTACAACGCCATCTACAGGAGTGAAGTTACTACCACCTGAGCTTACGTTTGAAAAGTGAATGTAAAATCACTTGGTACTCTTAAATAGGAAACTGTACCCCCCCCCCCCCCCCCAAACAACTGTTATGTAACAGTCATGACTATGGCCCAAAATGTACATACACCCAGCCCACTATTAAAAGCCCTGCTAGGCCTTAAGCTGTAATGAGCTAAAACGCAATGGCCATTTGGTGGAATATGGTGTTGATATGGTTAGTATTTTTTTTTTAATCATTTATTTTCTGCTCTGCAAAGCAGAACCATTTTCATCCCCAAACCAAGTAGTATTTATTCATTAAAGAGTAACTTAATGCTGAATAAATGCTTTCTATTACAACTTTTAATGCATATCAGTCATTGAACAAGGGTTCAGTGTAGTAGCACCTCCCAAGATGGGCCTCTTGCAAGATGGCATTGGCTACTTGGAAGACTGGCGCTTATTTTTAAGTAACACTCCCTTTCCTTGTTTATTCCAAAGGCAAGGACAGCCATGCTGTCATATATGAGCGCTGTGAAAGCAAAACAAATGTTACCTCTACCAAACATGGCCAAAGGCTATGAAGACCCCATGTGACTATGAAAGTGCTGGTCTCAAAATATGCAGCTTCTTATCAAGCGTCTCAAGGTTTTTAAACAGCAGATGCTGTGACTCATTCACTCAACATGCACTGACTGGCAGAAAGTAGAACAAACATCTTAAGCGTGGTCTTGTTGACTGCTGACTGACTGGTGTTAAAAACTTTTTCACAAGCTGAGGACTTTTTTTTTGTTGTTTGTTTCTCTCTCTCTTTCTCTCTCTCTCTCTCTCTCTCTCTCTCTCTCTCTCTCTCTCTCTCTCTCTCTCTCTCTCTCTCTCTCTCCTGCTCCTTCATTCCAGCTTCACCAAGCAGCTGAGGTGGCTCTCCTCCGAGGAGCCAGGGTCATTTCACCAGAGGATATCATCTTCCTTATGAGGAAAGACAAGGTAAAAGAGCACATGATCAGATCTCAGGGAGTGTATGACCAAACCAACTCCGAAACTGATAGCTGCTGATAATTTACGGCCTCTCAGTGCTTGACGGTTCCTGTAAGTTGGCAGTATGATTGGAATCAGTGGAATCATCGGCACTCTTTACAGTTAGGCCTTCACTCTCATGTTTCAAAAACACAAAGAGTGTCTATCAAATGATTGGAGATCTCTTCTTGTTTTAAAATTGTTTATTTTTATTTTTTTTCAAAAAATGATTTTTTTTTAATAACATAAAACATCTATTTACGTATATATTCTAAGGTGTAACAACACACAATTAAAAAGTTGTTCCTATCTGGTGGTAAATGATGCAATTATTACAAAGGCAAAAATAGTAGCATATCTGCACCTGAATATGATAATAATAATAATATCTGTCAAACTTTTTCTGTCACACTTTTTTCCATTACTCTGTATGTTAAAATGCTACAGAGCTGTAAATATGCACAACACTTATTGGTTTAATTATGGTTTAGTCATTCGCTGCCATGTCCCCTTTAACAAACCCCAAAAATCACAACTCCAAGATTTAATTATGATTTATTAAAAAAAAACACTTTACTCTGATAGGATCCACCCAGGTTATTAATGAATAAAATGCAGAGAGACGCTCTGTGTCGGTGATGTAGTTCAACATGTTTAACACACTTTTTAAATTTGATTTTGCTGTGTATTGCAATTACTTTGGGTATATTTTGCAACACTGGACTTCATGTTTAGTAACCTGTTCATGTTCTGATTTTGCTTTGTAAAAAAAGCAGGTTTGGCTTAAATAATTTGACAAACATCGAGGAAAATATGTTGCAACAGCTGGGGGTTTAGTGCTGGTGAGAGCTGACATCCCAACACCCAAGATTTCCAAATGATTGATGATGATTTTTTTTTTCTGTTGGTCTGTATATTGTGAAAATTTGTACTTTATGCTAAATGATGTTAAAAAGTGGAAAATTTCTATTTTTAAAATAAATAAAAATGATAAGAGCTGCCAAAATCTCAACAATTATTGCAACAGCTTTATGTTACACCAACTCTTTTCTCTCAGTCTCATGCCTTCATTTTTCTCTTATCGTTCTTTCAGAAAAAAATGCGCAGGCTCCTCAAGTACATGCAGTTTCGAGACTTCAAGTCCAAATTAATGAAAACTTTAGATGATGAAGACCCGCTGGACTCAGGTACAATACATTCATGAATGCTTTGTTGAAATCTGCAAAGTCCAAGTTCTCTTGCATTTTAACTCCAGGCTGTGTTTATGACGTCCTCCCTACATGAAGATGTTTTAGGACCTTTTCCTGTGCTCGAGCTGAATTTCGCCATTCAGTCAGTGCTTTAAATGATTAAGGCGCACATAATGACCGGAGTCAGCCAAGGTAATTTCGTATGCCACAGTCAATCAGCAAGAGTCATTACCAGAATACAGGCGGAAGCTTTGGCATGCCTCTGCTTTGCATAGCGTTCCACCGCCGCTCTGCTGGTTTCCTATCAGTATCATGGCAAAATAAGAACAAGAGAGAAAAACCATCCGCGTAGACGCTGCAGTCTCGTCTGCTGTCATGATGAGTATCATTAGGATCTTTGCTCCTCATCTGGCCTGTAAGTTGAGAGCAGGAATAACGTTAAATGTGGCGTTCAGAGCGAGCAGTCCGCGCAGTCGATTGAGAAGGAGTCTGCATGTCTGTGTGCAAGGATTCAGGACTTTCCCCCCCCTTTTCCATGAGAGGCCTGATGGGCTGCTCTGTTTAATGTTTTCCTCCGCAGCGTTTGTTTTGCGCTCAAATTGGCCCTGAGCGTTTTGACGTTTCCCCAAATGACCCTCCTGCTGTCAGGAAAACTGGACTTGGAAGTGCGTTCTTCTACCATCGCCTTTGTCTGCGCATTTCCCTCAAAATCGTCAGGAGAGTATGGAGTTTTGTTGAGTAGGCCCCACTGCCCTTTCTTCCCCTCCACCCACTCCACCCACCCCACCCAGGAGGCCTGAGGGAAGCGCTGTGGCCGCTGCTGCTTTCTCTGCTGTGGTGTGAGTGGTGGCATTGTTAGGGACGCAGCAGAAGTTTGACTGAAGGCAGTCACGTTGGCTCTGACCACAGTGTCTTCAATCTGACCCCTACGTTAATTCCCCAAGCACTTAGGAGTATGGAAACCACCACGAAGGCCTTGGGGCTTTGAGCGCTGAATTGTGGCCACACACTATCCTCTGCGCTAGCCGCGACCCCTTGAAATACAGCAAAAGCTCCAGGTAGAAAGCTACTGCTTGTCTTCTGTTTCCTTCTCCATTTTCCACACCAGAGTAGCAGGACTTAGACGACCTGTTTTGGGGGATTCGCATACAGCAGGTTGTGATTATGGCGCTATTAAAAGATTATTGTTGGTCATGGCTGGCTATTTAACCTTCAGCATATGCTCAGATCATTTAAGGTAGCTTCTCCAGTTCCTATATGTCTCTGGGAGTTGTTTTTGTTCTGCCTTCAGCGCATCAATCGCAGCCCATCACTAAAATACACCAGCAGCCATTCAAAATAGCGCTGGTCTTCGGCTCTGAATTTCGTGGCCCATTGTTAGTGGATCAAAGATGATGTCTGTTATTTCCAGTTGTTTATTTTGTTCGATTTGAATTCTCTGTTTCATCACTGCAGATTAGCTTTGTTTACCACTCACCCAAACCAAGATTTTCCAAGCTCTTTTATTCATGTAAACACGCCACTGCATCAAATGGCAAATTTAGAATACATTAAAGCCAAAAATATAGAACTAATTACGTGCATCAGTATATTTGTATCATTTGAAAGCGAGTTTACACAAAGTGGCGTTTTTTAACATTTTGATTGAATTGCCCGTTTACATAGGAAGTCCACAATTACAGTTCTGTCGGAGGCTAAACCGTGCCAGCGCCAGGGAACTGGAGCCCCATAAAAGTGCTGTTATTAAGGTGTCATGAGTTCTGTCTTCCTGATTAAACATTTTCTGAGGCTATTTATGTCATGTCAAGCAGACATTACTTCACAAAGATGCATTTGATCACTGTGTTTCCTCTCGTTTAATTAACATTTTCCTTTGCTGCCTTTCCCCCAGCGCGGCGCTTTAGGGATTTAATCGGCGGCGGCTTCTCCACATTTTCTGGAGTGAAGGGAAGAGGGGGAAAAAAAAAAAGCAGCTTGTCCTGGTGGGACGTATTAAAGCTTTGGGACTTGCATGTGACTGTGTCTGTGCCTGCTGAACTTAAGCCAGGAAGTGAGCAATCTCTGGAAAGAGACAGAATAATATTTCAATGCAACTCAGAATGCATTATTTACATTTTGTTTGTTAAAAAAAAAAGCCACAAATACGTAGTCAAATATTTTTTATAGCCCTAAGCCTTCACTTCTCATTTCCCTTAGCCTTAAGATTGACAGCATATAACACCTCACGGCTCACTTCAGGACAGGTTGCACTGCTAATAGAAAAAGAAAAAAAAAGTGCTGTTGGGTCAGTGATGGAGTGATGTAATTGAAGTGTGGGAGTGTTATGGGCTCTGGTAGCTACTGTGTGTTTGTGTACAGCTAGGCAACGTTCTGGACATAACACAGGTACAGAAAGAGGGATAAATGTTGAGGGGGGGCGGTTGGGCTGCGCCTTGGACCTGTCCCATCACGGCTCAGGTGTAAACATGGCCAGCTGGCCTGCAGATGTGTCCAGAAAAAGAGAGCGAGAGGGAGAGAGTCAGCAAATGTGTCTGTGTGTGTGTGTATGTGTGCCCACTTCCAGACAAATACTCCAGCAGCAGTGTCAACAAAAGGCAGCGGCTGGCGCAGGACTTCCTGGGCTCCATCGACCAGACGGGGGAATTTTTGGCACTCCTGGAAGACGAGGAGGTGGACGAAGTGAAGCAGGAGAGGATGGAGGTGAGTGGGAGGAAGAGTGCTGAGCGGCTCTGAAATTGTGCAAGCTTGAGCCCATGTGCACTTCCGGTCAAACGTTTGGAATCAGTGTTTTCAATCAATTTGGTTCTAATCTTCTAGTGTGTAACATCACAGGTGTCAAATATGTAGTAGGAAGCTATAAAAAATAAGTAGCAAATAAATGTGAGTGATCACTGGGCATCCCATTCAGTCAAATCAGTCAGGCCATGAAGCTTCTGGTTGGGATCTGACCACTCTTCCTGGCAGAATAGGTAGAGTTTAAATACATTTCTTGGTTTTCTGGCATGGATCTAACTTTTATGCACAGTCCACATATTTATGTCAGTTTTCAGGTCAGGACTTTGGAAAGGCCATTCCAACAGCTTGATGTTGGCCTGCTTTGTCTTTTCCACAACCACCTTTAATGTGTGTTTAGGGTCATTGTTCTGAACACCCGATCATACCCAAGTTTCCACTGTCTAGCTGATGGTTTGGGGTTATACTGGAGAACTGTGAGGTAGTCTTTCTTTATTCCATATATATTTATACACACTTCCTACAGTTGTACCAGTTCCACTGGCAGCAAAACAGCCCCAGAGTATGATCCTTTACTTCACCTTTACTCCTGCAAACATGTCTCTGGTCATTGTGGACAGACAACTTAATCTTTCTCATCTAACCATTAAACCTTCTTCTAGAAAGATTTTTTTGCCCACGTGGACAGCTGCAAAATTTAGTAAAAAATTAAGTCAATAAGGTGTCTATTTTGGATTTTATCTTTTTTCTTGGATGGTAGCCATTCAGTTCATGGTGATGTAAAACTTGCTTGACTGTAGACAGTGACTCTGTGGTTCTAGCAGCTTCTGGATCATGGCAGGGTTTTGGTGGTTGTTGGGTTGTTTCTGGCTATCTGAACCAGTTTGGATCTTGGCAGGTGTAGCTATTTTGCCAAGATCGTCCACTCAAATTCAGTTCAACTGTATTGTCATTATACTAATACTGGGTTGTACAGCACAACGAAACACTGTTAACAATCAAACGCATCTTGGCAAAATAGCTACACCTGCCAATTTTCCCACTGTAGCGAGTATTGGTCAGTCAAATGATTGCTGTCAAAAAAACCTTTTATGTGGAAGCTCCCAGTCATAGTCAATCATGATCATTAGCAGTATGTTAGGAGGCCTTGGCAAGACATGTTTAACCTTTCAGCACCACTGAATTAATAATCTACATGGGTGTATGTATATTTTTGTCACTGTATGTATAATCTCGCCCTCTGTTGATTTCAGGAAAATTTGTAAAACTTGTGCATCAAATAAAGTTTAAAAATATATATATTGACAGCATTTGAAATATTGAATATATCTTTGTGTGTATATATATAGTTTATTCTTGCATTGGATTAATATCATAAAAAAATAAAGAAATATTAGTGATTACCTACATTTGAACTGTAGTACATCCACCCCTTCTACTACCCATCAGAGAGAGAGAGAGAGAGACTGTGTCTTGTGGTGAGAGAGTACTGTAGTGTATCTGTATGATTAGAACCCTGGGTTTCATTGGGGAATAGGATCTCACTGAAACAAGGTGTTTAAACATGTTAAATGCACTCTCCGACCACAGGAACACTTGATAGTCTGTCTGCACCCAAAAGGTAGTTAACGTCCTCAGGTTCCAGCGCAGACAAGCAGCCAGACCTCAAAGCCCTGCCACTAAGGTCCTGCTCTGTTTCTTTTTGTCCTCGTCCTCTAATAGACTTACCATTTCAACAGAGTTTCCAGTGCGATGCTAGAGCCATTCTGCTTTCCATTGCGCACAACCAGACATGCAAATGAGCCACTAAGTGAAACTGAGGAAGAAGAAGACAAGTTTCAGCCTTGACCTGTCCAGTGTCATTATGATGTCAATGGGAGCTTTCTCAGATGTAACTTAATAGAAACAATCTGAATGTAGGACACAGGCAGCGTTAGCTTGGACTGCTGCAGTGATCTCGAGGCACATATGCCAAGCTCTCAACCTCTCGCCTTCCCTAGCTCTTGCTTGGCTCAGCACTATTTTAGAGGAAAAAAGTAAGGGAGCGTTCTATAACATCCGTTTGTCTTCACTCTGCCAATTGAAATAAAGACCCATGGCTGAGGGATGTAATTAACGGACTGTAGCAGGAACCATGGACATGTTCAGGGGAAGAAGAAAAAGAAAAAAAAAAGGGACGAGGGTGAGGGGTATCTCCACAAGACTTTATATGTCCCGTTTCAATTAAAACCAAGCCCGAGTCATTCTGGACGTGGCCCAGAAAGCCTGCGGTTTCCCCCAAACTTTGTTCCTACTGAGTATTTTAATGGCTGTGTTTTAGCTATCAAGATGATCTTTTGGGGATAAGGAACCGTATCCTTCTGGGCCTCCCACTTTGCTCTGCTCATGAAGCCCTGTGGAGCAGTTTTATGGCTTACCCACAGCGCACCGAGCCGCTTTATCTGGTGCACCCCAGTTGCACAGCGTCAGCCCTATTCAAAATCCCTGAGGAGTCGTCTCCAAAAGCTCACCTTCACGTGCATACAAAATCGGACTTCAGTTCTTCAGAGTTCTTTTTTTTTTTTTTTTTTTTGTTCCCCCTTCTTTCAAAGGGAAGACAACTGGAATTCATTTTGACTGCATTTACTGGTATGATGTGGCTCTCTGCAGTTCTCCACTACTCCCCAAGATTTTTTGAATATAGTTCCTATTTACAGTAAATGACCCTTTTTCAAAGGCGTCTGCTCTATCCCCCATTTACTCTCCAAAGGTTTCCCAGTGATGTAAATATATTACAACACTTGTGTAAATACCATGGACATTATTTCACGGGATTTCCAAACCCACAGCTCAAGGGTCAAACGCTTGGTAGATGTCCAGTCCTCTAAAGGCACATGTGTTCAGCCAGCGCTGCCATGCATCAGGTCAGACAGGGTTATAATTTAGCTGCTCACTCATACTCCTGATCAGACTGCGATGGCCTTTTTCTTTTGTCAGTGGTATGTGGATTGTATTTCCTCAGACAGACCATCAATCTTCTCAAGGACCTTCTAAGATCTCTTGACAATCTGTTATTTTCTTGGCCACGTTCAGATGGGAATGCTTAAAAGTCTCTTTGTCATGTTGTGTGGGATCCGCATTGTTTTGGCCTTAATGCCATGATGACAGCAGTCTCCAGAGAATTCTATTTCGGGACTCTGGGGAAACGTATTTTTCAAATTCCGCAAAGGCAGTTTTTTAAGGCAGTTCCGAAAGGCCAATGTGAACTTTCTCGCTTCGACTTTCATGTGTTTGAACGAGCTTATTAGAACTTCCTTTTAACTCCCCCTCTGTGTAATTGCTCAAGTTTTTATATGTTGTTTCTGTTTTCTCAGAGAACAAAGAACAATGCCGTTCACAATTCATTTGCTTCTTAATTATGGCACTTTAAAAAGCCATTTGTTTTTTAGGGGGCTTAAAAGCTTTTCTTTGGAATTGACCCAGAATTGCATGTTTATTTTCTTGGTAAAATTACCTAAGCTTGTTTATATATATAATAAAAAATAAATAAAAGAGGGCTGGTGGGATGGGGGTGGGGGGTCTTTTGTGTCAGTGATGTGAAGCTGTAATGGGTTTAGGGAGTTGATTCCTTCCGTCTCTCGCTGTCTAGATTAACTGTGGTGCTTTATAATATTATTCTGTGGTCTCCTCCGAGCTGTAAGTAGCATCAGGTGCCTTATTCAATTCTCTTCACTCTGAGACTGTTTTGGTAAGGCCCATTAAAAGCAGCCCAAGTGACTCACACCAGCAACATCCAGACCGCTCCTGAACCCTTCACGAGCCTGAGTCTCTTAATGCTGAAGCAGTGCCTGAGTAACTCTCAAGCACCCATAGAGGTGTTTGATGGTGAACATATAGTCCGAAAGGCTTTAAAGATGTATTCTTACTCATTGCTACTCTTAGATCACCCCAGGCAGGCCCCTTACACACAAAGAAGGATCAGATACCCCCCACCCCCCCTTTTTTTTTTTTTTAAATCACACATTGACTTCTACTGGATGTCCAAAATATATTTTGGGTCTCGGCCTGTGGAAGTCTCAAGGCTACCAATAGTACAAATTGAGATTCTCTTTATCCAGACCACACTGGCATGAAATGAAAGCACAGGCTCGCCAATTCAAATATTTGTCAATGTCCAATCATATAGCTCTGCTTCAGTTGTGGGTATAATCTGGCTATTAGCAGGTGGGTCAAAGTTTTGATTTAATCAACGGCTAAACATAGTATTCAAATGTGAAATCCCCCTCCCGCGCTTTTCAGTCAATAAAGCCACAGTCATAACATTTCTCCTGTCTCTGGCTGACTGCTTGACAGGAGTTATTTAAGTTCAGCGGCTCCAGTCTCGTATCGCTCTCGGCCCAATTTGGAGCCGAGCGCAGACACCAAGGCTGCTGTGAATTCCCCCACTGCACTGCAAACGAGCCCTCCGCTCGCCTCTTAACGACACTAATAGAAATCACAGTTCCAGCGCTGTGCGGCAGGCAGGGCGAGCGCCGGCGCTCAGCATCATTAATATGTATTTTCAAAGATGGAATTTCCAACGACTGCCAGCTAACTAAATAAAAAGGCTCCGGTTGGTTTGGGTGGGCTGAAAGTGATATCGGCCTCTTCGCTTCGGGCGCCGTGCCCCTGAGCCGGGATGTCGGAGCGTCCTGAGGCTGCGATGCCTCCCTCAGACTCCGGTCTAGGGACCCAGCACTCTATTGAAGGGGAGGAAGAAAAAAAAAACATTAGCACACACAGGTTGGAAAAGAGGTTTGGGGGAGGCTATAAACCATATAAGCCCCTGTTTTACAGCGCACACCCTGCTAGAAAGCTCAAATGGACTGCTTTGTGAATGGCTGAAATTGGTCCAGGATGAGGAAATGTCTAATTACAGGTCTGACCTGCAACTTAACACGTTTAGCTGTAAAGCTAAAGTGAAACCTTTTTGGTTGCTATTAAGGGGGTTCACTGCAGCCCACCGCTCTCTTAAAGTCAGTGTAGAGCAGACAGTAGACCTCTTGTCATGATGCAACGTGCTCTGCCACGCGGCTAAACTACAAAATAGCGAGTCTCTGGTGTCAGTGTTGATTTTTAAGGGAGTTCGACATGACACTTAAAGCATTGCCTCAGTGCAAGACCTCATGCTCTCTCAAAACCACAGCATCCCACCTGATTCCTCCAGATACCGCAGCAGGCTGATGGAAGACGTTATTATAGGACTAACAGAGATGCTCTGAATGAGTCTATTGTGCTGTCTGAGCACGCTCCACCGGCTGCTCAGACGCAAGCCGCGTTGTTCACCCTTATGTCAGGCACTTAAGCGCTGCTGACGTAAGCGAGGAGTGCGTCTACCAGGTGATCAGGCCTGTACCGTAATATTATGTGTAGATAAGTCTTCGCTGCTGGAGGATTATGTGTCTTAACATGACAAGGGGTTGGTGTGTTCGTCTTGCTATGTGTGCACTCAGCATTGTCGGCATACGCTGTACTTTTATTGCCTTGTAAAATAAAAGCGTTGCTATTGAATGCTGTTGATCATTTAAGATGCTCTTTAATCTTGCCAATTCGACGCCCTCGGTGCACATTCCACTATGACTGTGACTGACGGTGGAGATTCCCCCACAGTGGAGTTCTCGGCAGTGGACACACGTGCACTCTCTTTGATTGCTCCAGGTGCAGAGCGGTGCGTTTGGTTTTACAACATGGCATTATGTAATTAGCCACTGGTCACTCTCCTGTTTGCTGGAGCTGTGGAAAGTGCTCTGCAATGATGCTGTGAAATACTGCATACTACAAAAGCATAGCTCGGCCTGATGGAACAATACTGGAAACACAACCCCTTGTTTAGCTGTTGAGCCATATATCAGTGCAGTAGGTATGTTGTGCCCACTGTCTCTTCTCTCTTTATCTGCAGAGGCTTGAAAAACAGACAAGAAACATGGACTCAACACAGTACAGTGATTTCTGTGAAAGTCGACAGCTCAGTTTTTGTAAGTATGTTTTTTCTTTCTCTCAGCTCTTTATTTCCTAGCCTTAAATGCACGGATTTCTTCAGTCATCTGTTTGCATGTTCACCAGGTTGTAATGAAGTCCTTTTACTGTATATAACAAATCAATTGATGATCAACCACCACATTACCATAAAACTGAAAATGTTTTATTCACAATACCAAAAATATATATACATTATATCTAAAGAATATATATATATATATATATATATATATATATATATATATATATATATATATATATATTATAAATATATATTTTTGGACACTTTGTCAGTTATCTAAAGTAGAAGGGAAATTTTATTTTAGAAGTTGTTGAAAAATCTGATTAATATACTATGTTCTCAACCCCATCAGTTTGTGCCGTAACACTGAAGATATGACTGCATTTTGAGCAGGTTGTGAGCCACTTCTGGTCATGTATTTTTAGAGAAGATATTGGTGACAGTTTGAGTCCAGTGTTTGTTAGCAATTTTAGCCTAGCATCTCCTATTGTAAACTGTAGAAGCAACCTTCAGATGCCAAACATGTTTTGGCTGATCGACTGCATCCAGGGGAAGTGATAAATCATGTTAATTTTTGTCTTTAAGGGTTAGGGAGCCGTGCATTTTGTACTCAAGCTGATGATGGATTAAATAGGCAGGTCTCTATTCGTCAAAGAAGGTTTAAATTGGCAGGTTTACATTAGTCGTGAAAACACCTACTCAGCATTACTTGAATATAATTCTATTGGACTTTGGTGCTGTTGCCCTCCTGTGTGTATGTGGTGTTCAGTGTGTATGTTTGGAACTCTTTGAGGTTTAAGAGCATGGCTGTGGGATGTGAACACACCACCACTGGTTTGTGAAGGCCACATTCCAGCACTAATAACATGTTGACTGGGTTTGGGCTTCACCAATAACCAGTCTCTCTACACTGGCACTGGCCTGTGTAACCCCGTGCTCCACGCCTGCACAGTACATGTAGCATAAGCGCAGGGTCTGGTTTGTGTTGTTCCTAAGCCTAACAGTATGGTCAAAACCATATCCACTCACAAGATACCAATACCATGCACAAGAAAACCGCAATTTGCAAGAGGGTAGTGTAAAAAAAAAAGAACTTTTAATGTGGCTTGATATTATATAATTAACAGCGCAGCCTTAATATTTGAGAGGAAATCAAGCTTCACCCTTGCTTCAGAAGTTTTCACAGGTGTTTCTGTCCATTTATTCTGCCTTTAATTTTAGCTGTTGAGGTCAAAGAAGGTAACTGAGCAAATAATGCAATCAGCATCTGAACCCAACTACGTCTCCTTCTTTCATGAAGACAAGCAAATATCTTGAGTCATGAACACAGATTGGGTCTATGTCTATGAACACTACAAATGAAATACTTCTTGATATTCCTATTAATATGTTTGCAATGCTACAGAAAAACATTTCCTAACTCTGTAGAGCCCGCCCTTTCTAATGCATCTAATTGCAATCTCTTACCGTTTGAATACTATTTTATTTTTTCTGGAAATATTAAATAACTTTTATCAAATAAAAATATGTTGTTGTTTTTTTTTTTTCAATTTTAGGGTCAGATTATCTCATCACACAGTGCTTTGGGTCACATTGGGTCTCATTCTAGAAAGAGCTGAGATTGTTTTGAACATTCTAATATAAAACATGTTTATAACCAATTTAAGAAAAAATCAAGAAAATATCATCAGACAGAAGGTTAAAATCATAGTGGCTAGAGAATTGTATCTATCTTATCTTAATTCTCTTACAGGGCAAAAAGAAAAGAGAAAAGTACCAACTTAAAAATAAAAAGGCATTATCAATTTATCTATTAATTGTCTTTAATTGTAATGTAGATATGTCATTATAAGTAACCTGTATTTTGTCAATAATTATAGATATAATAATAACTTTATTCATGAGCAATCAGAAGCTGAGTACAAGCAAAAGATCCTTTTGATCCTTGTTGTTGTATGCAAATGTTTGAGTTCCCCGGTCAATGAAGTGCTGTTGATTTAAATAAGCTTATTTCTCCTACAGATAACCACATCTGCACACTGCAGTACTGTTTATCTGTTTACTTTAACACAGTGGGAGAAATAAAGAAAAAAATGTCATTTGAAAAAGGTGTGCAAACCTTTGCATATGACTGCATCTTTGGATTAGTGAGTGGGATCACTGAATGTCTAATGGTCATTTGTTGAATTTAAATGCTTGTCTGATGTAAAGCAGTAAATTATATGACCATATATGTTTAATGGTGTCATTACAGCTAAGAAGGCCTCCAAGTTCAGAGAGTGGCTTGACTGCAGCAGTCTGGATGTGAAGCCCAATGCTGTATCCATGGAGATCCTGTCATATTTGGCCTATGAGACGGTTGCCCAGGTAAGCTGTAGTTTCACTGCCTGCTTGAAGTATTCAGACCAAAGCAAGAGTAATGAGTTGTATAGTGCCAATTAGAGACAGACTTGTATAGTAGGCCCTCCCACTTGAGATCTTCACTGGCAGAAAAAAAACTGGGGCATGAAATAACATCACTATGAGCCACTCATGTTTCTTAGATAAACTAAAAATGACAAACTGCCTCATTTCGAGGAAGTGGTTCTGACATTTTCTGACTGGCGATTACTTTTCAAGCATCTCCTTTTTCATTGTAATAAACACGGAAAACCAACACGAAATCAGACCTCGTAATAGCTCCTGAAAATAACCCGAGAGTCAGCTAAGGCCGAGCTCTCTTGCTGCGTTCTGATGGTATTATATAGGGTTTCAGTAGCTAGATAAAAATGACAGTCTTTTCTGGAACGTCATTACTCATGGTGACATTGCTGTTATGTTTCAGATCGTTGACCTTGCGCTGTTGGTTAAACAAGACATGACCCCCAAAACAGGTGATCCTTTTGGCCATGCCATATCAGCCACTTTCTTCCAGTACCACGGCTCCAGTGCTGAGGTGAGCCATGAACTACTCTGCCAGGAACTTATCTGCTTAATTTTGGGGAAATTTGGTGTCAACCGTTTAAGTGCAGGACTTAATCAGCATAGACTTTAACATTAACACTGAGCATTTGTCCAGCACCTGCTCACACTCGTACTTCATAACCTGTTCCTACAGTAGCTCTAGCCTTTCCTTATCTGTCTGCCTAGTTCTTTGTGTAATGTTGTTTGTTTGTTTGATTGTTTGTGCTGTGCGAGTCGACCTGAGGCAGATGGGTTCCTCGGACTGACTCTTGGTTTCTCCCAAGGTTTCTTCCTTTTAGTATCAGGGAGTTTTTCCTTGCCACTGTCGCTACCACCTCCATTGTGGTGCTTGCTTGTAAGAGGTGTGGACCTGCATCTCTGTAAAGTGCTTTGTGACAACATTTGTTGCGAAATGTGCTATATAAATACATTTTGAATTGAATTGAATTTTGAATCAGCTTTGTGAGCTCAGAGGACCCAATGACAATGGAAAAGAAAGAAACTACCTTTCATAGTTTGATGATAATAAAAAATAATGTTTTTATTTATGTAGCATCTAGCACATACACTCATCGAGGACTTAATTATGAACATCTAATTATTTATGCAGTTATCTAATCAGCCAATAGTGTGGCAGTGTGGTGCAATGCATAAAACCATGCATACATGGCCCAGCAGCTTCAGGTAGTGCTCATATCAACCATCAGAACGTGATCTCAGTGACTTGGAGCTTGATTGTTTGTGCCAGACGGGCTAGTTTAAGATAGACATACTGATCTCCTGGGAGTTTTTCTAAGAACGGTGTAAAATAGACCATCACACATCCAGTGGGCAGCAGATCTTTGGATAGAAACGCCTTGTCTCTGTTGGCTTGCTCACTGGGGGTCTTAGATTTTTCATGTCTTTTTATGTTATTGATTTTTTTGTCTTTTACTAATTACTGATTGTGTAAAGCTGCTTTGTGACAACAGTAGTTGTAAAAAGTGCTATACAAATAAATTTGCTAACTCAGATGACCCCTCTGTGCAATTATATTAAGCATAAAAGCATCACACAACATGTCCTAGCTTGGGCCAGATGTCCTACAACAGCAAAAGGCCACTTTAGGTTCCAGTTCTGTCAGCCAAGAACAGGACGCTAAGGTTACAGTTTGCAAAGGCTCACCAAAACTCTGCAGTTAAAGACTGTAGAAAGATGTAGCCTGGTTTCACAATCATTTGTTGCTTTAATGCCACAGCCTATTTAAGCATTGTTGCTGACCATGTGCATCACTTCATGACCACAATTTACCCATAGTCTGATGGCTACTTACAGCATGATAATGCACCATGTCAAAAAAGTTAAACTGTATTGTATTTTTTTTTTATATGAACATGACAATGAGTCCACTGTTCTTCAGGAGCCATCCCAGTTACTGATCTGGGTCCCATAGAACATCTGTCCCTATTATGAAAACATTTTTCATATTGCTTTATTAGTCCTTTGTTAATATGTATACAGCAAGCATGTTTTACTTGATTACAAATGGCACTTTAAGATGACAGAGCTGCTCAGGTAGATGGATGCACTCTTCTAATTGACTTCAGATTTTTTAATCAAATCTTAGTTGGGGATGCATCACCATTCTTCGTAGGTCATTCGTCCACTGGAAAAAAAAAACTGTAACTCTGCTCAAGGCGAACAAGAACTATCCTTGCTACTGGGGCTTGACCTTCAGCCAAATAGGGCCGCCAAGTTTGTGCAAGGTGGTTTTGTACTGTGGGATCTCTTCCATGGAGGGGCTTTTCTGTCACTTTGACCACAAAACCTCATCTCTCTCTTGCATTCGGACTCAGCCAAGGCCACTCTAGTTCTGGAAGCACACAGGGTATTTTAGCCTGGATTCCATTATTGTTGTTGTTTTTTCCACACCTAAACCAAGCAGATCCCATATGAAGACAAGTGACAGCATAGCCCTGCACTGAACAGCAGCTAGGGTGGTCTCAGAAGATTTCACAAAGCTACCGTGCATTACTTTGAATAATGTAAACAATGCATTTCCTTCCTGCGTAAGGCGCATGTTATACTTTTAGCCTGCAAAAAGTTTCTCCGTGAGCTCGGGATCATGAGAGACAGATGTTAGATAATATTGAACACAGTGCTAAGAATTACTGTCATTTACTGTAGAAAATGCTCACCGAATCGGGACTTATTATTAGGTTCAATGTATTTGCAATATATATGGCCATAAGTATATTAAGTTTAGTATTGGACTAAATTATGACGCTAGTGATGACCGTTGTAAAAAAAAATGGGTTAATACATGTCAACGTTACATATAGTGTATGACTGTTAAAATTATAATTGAGTCATTCTGCAAGAGGTTAACATTTCCATGTAACAATTTTCTAAATTTTCATCAAGAGCTATTTTTTATTCCTGCAGCATAAAAGATATGTTCATCCTCCAAAAAATCCATATTTTCCAATATCCAATATCATCAATTTTTACTCAGAAATGGCACCCATATTCACTAAAGCGTACTGGATGGTAAATTGGTTCCTGTGTTTGGTTTCTGACATAGCTGACATGTCAGTCAAATTGAAATCATTTTATTTGCATAGTGTACATTTTTTTCATTTTTTGTTCTTGGCTTATATATATATATATATATATATATATATAAAATCACTTGAATGACACTTCAGCACAGTTTTTGTGCTTAATGCATCTCATCAAATGTGAATGCATATGTCTGTGAATTAATGTGCAGTGGAGTAATTATGCACTGATCTGCTTGTTTACCTGTAGGCCATATCGACCAAAAGAGAGACAGAGTCTCCAGAGAACACCCCTCCGTCCACCCCCAGCGGTCCACTGAGCTCAGGCCACCAGAGCAAGCTGCACTCAATGGCTCAGGGCAATGGCAGCCTCAGCCAGGAAACCAGCAGCAAGACCAAGCAGCGGAAGAGGAAGAAGGTGTGTATTGTAGATGTTGAGCTTCTTCAGGCTAGTACATTTTCTCACGTTGCTTCAGTTCTCATTCTTTTTTTTTCTTTTTTTTCCCCCATTATCAATACTTCCCATACACTATCATTTTGTGTAGTCTATGAATAAAAAGACCTAAACAATAATAAAAAGGCTTGAGCAAGGGGGGAGAAATTGTTCACAAATGGGCTTACTCCGTGTTTGCCTGTCTGTGTCTCTGAAAACCATTGATATGAAGGACACACAGACGATTGCCCATTTCTCAGAAGTACATTCCTCTGCCTGTTGATTGTATTGACTTTTGTAGTCTTAAACATTCCTCTCATTCAGTGTGGCATTTTCCAGTTAAGATCGTAACTGTATCTAAGTAAGGAATTCACAGGAAAATTGAATAAAACAACAAGCCACTTGAAAGACTATTGATCTAGGAGAAATCTGGAGCTTATTTTCTGGAGCAGGAATAGGCCGTGTTTACTCTGTCAGACTCTAACAGCCAGTTAGATGTTGCTGATTACTGCTCTCTGAAACATCAGTTTTTTGGCAGAGGAACAGGAAAACGGTCTTAAAAAATCATTTTACAGGTATTAATAACACGTTTTGGGGTCTCCTCTGAAATCCAGTATGCCATAACAAATTTATTGGGACAGTACTTTTTTATTTGTGCCCAATACCAGCGACCCTAACAATACCCTCCCTTTACTATTATCCTACATTCACAGTTTACAAATGCTTCCTAGGAACGTCAGATAATAAAACTGTACAGTAGATTAAAATAATGGGGGGGGAGTTCAGTGGTCATCTCTATATAGTACATCTACATCCCAGTCTCTCTGCGTCTAAGGGTGGAAAGGCTGGCAGGGAAGGTCTTACACTTTCTCACATGTCCTGCCATGTCGATTTTACCACAGCCGTTTTATTGCACGGATCAAAATAGGGAAGCTGTTTTTCCTTTTCTGTTTTTTTTTTTTTCCCCTCTGAGAGATATTGAGTCAGATTATTCCTTTCCTCCCCAAAGCCAAATGCACTTGGAGACGCAGTGCAATTATATGCGATCACATTCGGCGAATAGCAGTTAACTGACGTTTACTGTCAAAGCTCTGTATATTAGTTTAACTCTGCGCTGAAAGTACATAAAGCACAAACTGACACGTAGCATTTATGCGTCTCAGCAGTTAAAGGCTCGGGCAATCTGCGTGCTTCTTGCCCAATCCTGATCCTGAGCATCTTTCTTTCAGAAACGTATTGTGTGTGTGTCGTGTCTGGACGGCCTCCTCTGGCTGTGTTTGTGCGTTAAACGGCCTGGCTCCCACTGTGTTTTTGATTTAGTAATAATATCGGCTGTGTGTTTTTTCTCTCTCTCTCCCCGTTGCAGAGTGCAGCAGCCTGTGGCGCGGAGGCTCAGAGCAGTGCCATCCAGCCCGCCCACATCAGAGAGGCCATCAGGCGCTACAGCCACAAGATTGGCCCGCTCTCCCCCTTCTCAGTACGTAATAACAGAGCCGTAAAAGAGTTATATTTATAATCGCAGTGCAGCCCCATTTTAAAGTGGTCAAGCTCTGAAGTATTGGAATTGTTGAGCGCAATTTGTGGCCAGTGTAATTTTCCTCGTAAAAAGTCGCATAATTCTACTGCAGAATTAAATAAGCGTAATTTCTATCCTTTTTGGAAATACAAAGGACATTTAATTTTGTTTTGTTTGCCGGGAGTTCTGTTTACAGCTGAGAGATGCCTGCTTATTTTGCTCGCATACGTATACGACTTTGCAACTCGGCATCGGAGAGTTATAATTTTCCATCATGTGCAGTAGTGTGGGTGTCGTAAGTGCTACCTTGCGCATGAGAAACGGCTGCTGGAGTGTTGCGAGCGATCTCACAGCCAATCTGGAGAGTGTGCTATTGTGGTCGGTGTGTAATTCACAGGTAATGAGCAATTTACCAATGACTGAGGCTACTTGATCAAGCCTAAGCCAGCAACCACTAGAGACGCAGGAAACATTAATACGGAAAACACCCTTCAAAACCCTCTGCAGTGGTTTTGCTTCTGACTTGATAGCACTTTTAACGGCGGAGTGTTTTGTCCAACTGAGCTACTTTTTCTCATGATGTAATTGAATTAGGGATTTTTTTTACTGCAGCAGTTCACTCGACGTTCTTTTTCCTTTGTATTGCCTATAAATGAGTCAATGAACAGATTTCACCCCTCACTGTGTTACACTGGGAAAAGAGAACCTCTCTGGATGCAGTCAGAACAACATGACATAGCTTCTGTTGAGAATGTCAGTTTTAGTAGCATGTTAGGATCCAGCAAAGCTACTTCTCAGTGATTTGACAACAGTAATTTAGAGATAGTGTCCTTAGACATTCTAATAAGAATGTTGAATGCAGTGCAGTTAACTGGGGAAAAGGTTTGTGTTTCAGGTAGGTTGAGAAGTTGCAGGTAGAGGTGGACAGTGTGGCACAAATTTAATATCATGAATTTTTCAAGAGACACAATATTTCACTTTTTTTTTTCTTTTATGGCGTCTGATGATGTGGAGTGGACAAATAAGTAATAGTGGCACAATAGGCAAAAAAAAAAAACCACCATCACAAAACAGGATTTTTCTTCAGTTAAACAGAACTAATTCTGCTTTCTTTCTCAGCCCTTTCTTCAGTTTTCATTCATTTATTTAATTTTACATATATAGGACATCACAAAATTCATTTCATACAATTCATTTTTCACTGTGGCTCAGAAGTGTGAATCCCAAACCATGCCGCTTTGCCATCAGCAGCCGGAGTCAGAGAGAGCACAATTGACTGTGTTCTCTCCAGGTGGGTAAGATGGCGCTCGCTCCCCTCATCACTCTTAATGTCTGTTAGCTGATGCGGTGGAGCTGGGGACCCGAAGCTTTCCTCTGAGCATATCGGCTGCCCAGCATTGCCCACATCGGCAGCAGTTTGTAAAGAGGCAATAGCTTCAAATGTATCAGACGAGGCTTGTTTTAAGTCTTTACCCTACTTGTGTCAGGAGCATTGCTAGTGCTGGGTTAATTGAAAATACCAAATTGGGGGGAGGTTTTCCTTGCATGTTAAGCACCATTTAACTGGGCAAACAACCATTCATCCATTCAGCTGGTTCTTTTTTCCTGTTTTGTTGTCATGATTCTAAATAAAACCATATACCAAATAACCCATTTATATTTATGTCGATTTTGTGGAATAGGGGCCAGATGGCAGATTCTGTGGCACAGTGCAACTTATTTCCAGTAAAGATGCTGGCTATCTACACTGTGTTCATCAGTAAGGGGCTTGCCATAAACTGGAAACTGCATTGTGTGGTCTCTAGTTGACGCCAGCAGTCTTCTTGCTCTTTTCAGATTTTAAGGTGCTCTAGGTCCCCGAATTAGCTTTTATCAGATGGGGTATTGGTGACCACCTTAACGTTAACATGAAGTTTGAAGTCATGAAACTTTAATAAACAGAAACACTTAATGAAACATGGTCCACTGAATCTGCACCCAGTGGACCATTTGAGTGATTCTGAACTGCAGATATGGGTTTGGCTTGTTTAGAAGAAGGAAACGATGAAATACATTATTGAGCTCTGTATTACTTAATATAGAAAACAGGTGCTATATGGTTTTCCAACCTATGATGATGAGTGAAGGCTTCCAGATGTTCTTCTAATGGCATTGCTCATAGCCCATCACTAGCAGTGGCACAGAAATAATTAAGTGTGTGTGTGTGTGTGTGTGTGTGTGTGTGTGTGTGTGTGTGTGTGTGTGTGTGTGTGTGTGTGTGTGTAGTGAGGGCTGAGATGTCTTGTAACTGGTTTGGTTTTATTACAGCTGGAGCCAGTTTAAAACCATGATTAATTGTACCAATAAGTAATTTTTACTCTGGCCTTTTACCACATGCTTATTGCTAAAGGCATTAAAGATAGAATTAGGCTCTTGTTTAAGAGTCTGGCCTGTTGCTAAGTTGGCTTGCTGACATATGAGGCATATTCTCATTTAGCTCTCATATATTCTCTCATTTATTCTCATATAATATCTGTGTGTAGCTGCTGATTATTTGAGCCGAGGCAATGGCGTCGACTGTATATGAAATTTCAAGTGATTGCCCAATTGAGGTATGAAAAAAATAACTGAAAATACTGCAGTGATCGGAAAGAAAACTCAAGTTACAAATCCCGTTTTACTGTAGATCTGTGGCAGCATGTAATTTACTGTAGTCATCCGCCCATACTGCTGGACGTTCTTGGAGACTTTATCTGCCTCGTATTACTGCAGTCCCGTCATTGAGATAATTAACTCTGACAAAGACTTAGGGGGCTAATGAGCCAAGGAATTTCAAAGCTCATGTGATTGGGCTCCAAAATGTGCATGTATGGAGCCACCAATTTAGCCCGAGGCAGTCCTCCAAATCAGTAGAAACAGCAGCCTGGTGCTTTGCTTGAGATTTGCCTTCATGAGTCGGTCTGCTTTCTGTTATGCTTGTTCATGATACACCTAATAGTTTCTTGGTAGCTCACGTCTGCCTGACAGAAGCTGCTTTAGTGAGGCTTACGCATGAGATCAGGGGTCCTATGGAACGTTTAGTGTTGGTTTCTTGATATCCTGGCCATTCTGTCATAAGGTATCTGATTAAAGCAAGCGAGCTAGAGCTGCGCTGTGTTTTCATATGAAAGGTCAGCACACTGGCCGGCTCAGACTGCAGTGGCAGCAAAGATTGCAAGATTATTAAGGGAACATTTTAGAAGAACTGAAAACAAAACAACATCAGCTAACCCTTAAAGTGTGGCCAAGTCCCTGACTCTGCGAAGAAGTGTCCATCTTCCAGCTTGGTGGAGCCGTTTAACCTTTGCTGGCAGTTATTTAGAAGTTGCTTTGGCTGCAGGATTTCGTACCTTACTTGTGGTTTGCCCCGGCCTCACTTTACAAAGTGCTCTGTGCCAAAGACAGCAGGCGTAGGAGTGATGAGTCTCCCGCTCTTGTTTATTGCCCTGTCGTCTCCGTATCTCAGTGTGAGGACAGACGCCTCGTGCTGGGCTGCTGACATCTACAGAACGGAGGCTTTCTATAGGCCTGTGCCCTTCTCAATGCCTCACAAATACTCCACTAAACGCTCCATTGAACCAGTTTTATGTCTCTGCATTCCTGTTCCATCCGTAGCTCTGGCGCTAAGCGGCGGTTCCTGTTCTAGGTGTCTCCGAGGCCATTCCGGACCGTTCGCTAACAGTTGCACATTTACAAGTGGAGACGTTTTGACTTTCTGCCGTATGATTTTGAATACCTTGTTATTAAACTGTGAAATTGCCCTGTTAAGCTGGCAGAATCGCACTGTACATACAAAACAAGTCAACTGGAAGGGAAAGGAACGTTCCATGTTCGTCCAGGAGGGTGGAATTTTATCTACGCTGACTGATATCCTAACCTCCTAGTGCTGGAGCATGACAGTAAGTGCTGGAGCCACTGAAGTAAAGGATAATATTTATTGTTGAATTAAGTTTATCGGAATTACAAAAGAACAGTAGTGCCCAGCGCTGAACTCACTGGATTGCTCTGGAATTTGAAAGGGCTTTGTATATATTTTTTTCACTTCTAAGCTGGAATTGCAGTGGCAGCCAGCCTTTTCATATTTGTTGAAACATTGATATGAAAATTCTATGCCATTTAAAATGATGTAGCCAAAAAAAAAAGTGCTATTCCTTCCTGTGGATTTATGGATCGTTTCCCCCCCCCTCTCAGTGTGATTTCTGTCGAACTGCATCTGGAAGTATTTATTTCAGTGCCATGTAATCCATCTCGAGGCGCAGTAAACAGACCGGCTATTATTTTTGACTAAAGTCTCATCTTCGGGCGTCTTGAGCGGCGTGTGCTGCCTGCGCGCGAGCTGGCTGCAGGCGCGACCTGTGAGATGCTCCTGATTTACGGTGGGTTTTTCCGCATGCTGACCCCCCAAATCCCACTTCACAGTGAGGCGGTGTACAGTATGGCCCATTAAGCCCGGGTTCTGGGGATGCACTTCCCCCCGACCGGAGCCCAGCGGACCTGGCTGGCGTTCGTCTTCCCCCGAAAAACGGGGCTCCGCTGCACAATAACAACTCTAATCCTTTGCCCAGAAATCTCGGAGGTGCCGCTTCACTGTAAATCACTGCACTTTTTACTGTACCTCACTGTCTTTAAGGTCAGCCTCATAGACGCTCCAGCTCCAGGCTTTAAGGTTCTAAGCGTTCACGTTTATAATAAGACAATTTACAGTGAAAGTACACATGCTGCTCCAGCAAGAAATATGCTGTAGAAACCCTGAGATATTACCTCTATATCTGTCTAATTTATGACAGCGTGCTGTTTTATGTGCTGTTTGCCGTTACGCCCTTTTTTGGGATGCGCAGGGTGTAGCAGAGCTTTCCATCTTTCCAGATCAGGCGTGATTTGGAAGTGACCAGGGAGAAAAACCCCTGCTTTTCATTTAACAGCTCTTTGGAAACCACAGAGCGCTTTTACGGCCTGTTCTGTGGGTGTGAAAACCTTCTGCCTGTCATATTCTGGTATGGCAATACGACTCAGTAAGTCGGCCGAGAGCGAGGTTGAAGACGATGATACGAGCAGGCAGAGAAGACCTTCCAAATCCGCTGAACCCTACCACACTTGAACCTAAGCCCTCCTCGTCCACATTTTCTCCATTATTATTCTCCCCCGCCACCGAAGACGTCTGAGGAGGGTCTGAAGCCGTGGCAGAAGCGTCGCTACGGCTTCATTCGTGGGCAGATGTGGGGAAGTCCCTGGTCGTAGCTTGTGTGTGGTGCAGCCTTGATCCAATTCAGCAGGCTCCAGGAAGGCAGCTAGCCGATGCCTGTTGCCCCCCCCTTTTTTTTCTCTTTCTCTTTGTCTATCTCTCTCTCTTAGTTTTTCCTTTCTTTCTCTCTCTCTCTCTCGCTCTCTTTCCAATTCTCTGCACGTCTCTGTCTGTCTGTGTCTCTCTCTCTCTCTCTCTCTCTCTCTCTCTCTCTCTCTCTCTCTCTGTATTCTGTTTCTCTCTGTTCCTTTTTTCATCTGTCTGTTTCTCTCTAGGTCTCTTGTCTGTCTGTTTCTCTCTCTCTCTCTCTCTCTCTCTCTCTCTCTCTCTCTCTCTCTCTCTCTTTCCCCCTTCTATCACTTAACCTTTTTTGTCACTTTCTCTGTCCCCTCTCACCTCTTTTTGCCCCTTTCTCACTCTTTGACCCCCCCTTTCTCTCTTTTTCTGCATCTCCGTCTGTTTCTCTCTCTCTCTCTCTCTCTCTCTCTCTCCCCCCATCCTTAGCCGACTCGGGGCGCCAGCGCACAGATGGCCTCACACACTCGTTCAGACATGCACACACATCCCCACATCTGCCGGACGCCACTCATGAATATGCAGGAGCAGGAGCAGTGCTTATGGCAGTGTCTCGTTATGGCTGGAGACGTGCGTGCTCACGTCGTTTTCCACTATCTTGTCTTCATTTGGCATTCAGACTCATTCACTCATTTCCAAGCTTTAAATCTCTTTTTCTTTCCCCCTTTACTTTTCCTGCTCCGTGTTCGGGTTTATGTTCCGAGCCCGGCTCTGCTTCTGACAGTTCTTTGTTTTTCTTCTGTAGTATTTATGTTCTTTTTGTGCTGGAGGGTTGAGACGTGTTCCTGACCCTTTGTCTAATGTGTATGTTGGCCTCCACGCTTTGCATAAAAATGACAAAAGCTGGACTGTAGGAGATGCTAGGGTTTGAAATATGCGCGCTGTTCTGGTTTATGGAGCATGTGAAGGACTTTGTTTTGTTTATTGCTGTTAACAAGGTTTCTGTCCTGCCTAGACCTGTGTCGTCTCCATTGTTGGGTATGGCTAAATTAGGAGTATTTATATCATGATACGATACAGTTGTCATTTTTCAGTCCCTGTTGCCAAAGCAATAGGGCACAGAACCTGGAAAAGGCATCATTAACACACACGGCTCTTTTTCAAGCATAAATGGTTGCAGATGCAGTACAGGGGAATTTCTTTCTTGCTCTCTTGTTTGTCTTTTTCAGGAATATAATGGTGGGTGTGGGTTTGTGGTTGTGGATGCATTTCGGTACAGTGCAGAGACCCTTTCACATTCTCAATCCATTACATTAGCAGGATACTTTTATCAGTAGTATTTGGGCTTTGCATCATTCACACATGCGGCAGCACTGAAACCGAGTTTAACTGAATAATCTCAATGATCACATGGGCAAATGTGGTCATGCATGGGTGCTGCTTCTTTCTAGAATCACATGCAAAATACACAATTTTTTATCACGAAACTAAATAAAAGTCATTTAGACAATGGGTGGGCAATATGGCGATATTTTAATAAATCGTGATGACGTTTATTGTTATGATGCACAGTATGCTTTTCTAAGCATATTGAGAATATAATCAGTGCTTACATAACTCAGTTACAAACAGTTTAATCAGTCCTGGTTAATTAATCAAAGGACAGTACATTTAAAATGTGCTTAGTAAGGGAAAGTATGTGAATACTAGTGATTAAGGATCTGGCGCTACTCGTGCCTTTTGTCTGTGATCACCTGTACCGCAAAAAAATGTTGTGTTTTTCAATAATATGCTAATATATTTTGACCACATCACTCAATCCCTAATTTAGACGTCACAGACATACTTTCCAGCGATTTATCAGCTTCTACTCACACAATTTCCCAGATGTAGTACTAGATCTTGTGTAGGTAAATTACCAGAATCACGTGTATCCACACACAAACTTAATTGTTTAAATTCTAGTAAATTCCTAGGTAGATGTGGATGTGTATGATGGGCTTCAATGATACATTCAGCAGACAATCTAGCCTATATACACAGCACTGTGCAGAGGTTTAAACATTTAAAAGTGTCTCTCTCAGCAAGTATTTTGCTTGCAATAACTCCAGAACATATTAGATGCAGATGCAGATGCAGGTAAACAGAAATACAGTAAAAAAAAAAAAATTATAAAAAGGAGCAAGAATTTCTCATTTTGAAGAAAGCAGTCAGGGTTTTGTGGGCTAGTCTGAAGAACAAAGCTTGGTGTCAGATTTCTCCTGGATGCCCTCAGCCTGGTGCTGGATGATAACTGTAAATAATACGAGACTCTCATGAGGAGAGCTTTGGAGGAGTTTAATTAACACAGTGATGTAAAACCACTATTTTTTATGAATGTTAAATTGCACCAATTGCTGACCCTGATGTGCAAATGCACACACACCACTTGTCTAGTCCCTGTAGAGAAGTACTGCCAGTAAACTAGGACTCTCTGGAACAAATGAACATGAACCCGTGCCTAATGCCAGACATGGACTAGAGGGGTATAAAAGCCCTCTCAGCACTGAGCTGTGAAGCAGTGAAACGGTGTTCTCTGGAATGATGGTTGGTGCTCCATACAGCACTTTTAGGATGAGGTGGGGTGCTGATCATCCAACATCCTGTTCTCACTATCGTTCTTGTCTCTGAATTCAATTAAATCCTCACAGGAGCGCTGGTAGAAAAGGCCTTCCCTGGACAGTAGAGACAGTTACTCCAACAAAATTAGGATTTTTTTTTGTACCTAGATTACAAAAGACCTACTTTTGTCAGTATAGGATATTAATATATATATATATATATATATATATATATATATATATATATATATATATATATATATATATATATATATATTGTTGTTGATGCAAGATGATTTTATGTTTATAATTAGGTTGTTTTGGAGCATTTCTAGTGGTCTGTTCATCATGTCAATAGTCATAACTTTGTCAATAGTCAACAAAGCCTTGTCATTTTAACATGGTATCTTCTAAGGGGATGAAAACTTGTTCTAAAGTAACTTGTTCTAAAGTAACAAGATTCTGTGTAAGATGGAATTTAGGGTAATCCCCATTAATAACAACAAACAGACTTAAACAGAGTTGATCTAACAGCATTGTATATATGCATATCGCTAGTTTGCTTGGTTAAATAGTGCTGATTCTGGAATGCTACACTTTCACACAATGGTCATACACAGACTCCGCAGAGACTACAGATGGCAAATTGTTTATGACATGAGATAAACAATGCCTGATGGCCCTCAGTTTCATTGGGCATGAAAAGAGGAAGAGGACAGAGTGATATTCAGGCTAATGCATCGCATGTGTGAGTTTCCCTCTGGTATGAGGCCGATAATTGGAGTGTCATCTCTTCATGCGGAGGAGACGGCTTGTCTCTCACGTTTAGCCGCTCGCCCGGGCCTCGGCAGCCAGCGAGAGGACACAGCACATCTGATCAAAGATAGAGCCCTTCTTACTGGGGGTCATCCATCTCCACATGGCCATTTTTTCCACTCAGTGCTGGCAGTGGTGCAGCAGCGCAGGCTGGAAGAGAGGAGTGCAAACAGCTTCCTTCCTCACGCAAACAAGCCCCAGAGAGCAGCAGAAAGAGCCTCTCTTTTAACTCCGCTCCTCATTTCTTTTTTTCCCCCTCCTCTAAGTCAAATGGGCAAACGTCAAGAAAGCTGTGCAAAGATTTTGGTGGCTGTCCCTCCGTTTCATTTTTGCTCTACAAATGTCACTTGAAGTACTCCTCTCATCAGTTCTGGAATTTCTGTTTTCTGTTACGTTACTGGACGCTCTGAGTGTTTAACTAAAGGCCTCTCCACACTGATGCATATGAAGCTTGTTGCTTTATCTTTTTGAACCATTGGCCACACAGAGTTGTGGAGCTCTGCAGTGGGTTTGGATGCAATCATCAAGCACTTAGCTCAACCCATCCACACTTCCAGATGCCCAACTATCTGAGCACTGTCTTGACACTTCAGTCATTCTGGAAAGAAATCCAACAGTACAGGAAGAGAAAGACAGCATGAATTGCTCATATTAAGAACACCTACGCGTATGTGGGCTTTTTATGGGTTTACAGTTACTGACAGTAGCTAATCTATTTCTGCTTTATCAGCTCTCCTCTACCCTCTAATTATCAATGGAAAGAGACCTCCTCTAGGGCCACTGCTGACCAGTTCTTTTTTGGGCCGTGTGCCATGCTCAGCACATCAATGACACGATAGTGGCATGGTAGTATGATTTGGGATGGTAGGGGTGCATCAGACACGGTGGTCTTTCTGGCTTTTTCCTACATACCTTAGTGTTAATGTCAGGTTGAAAAGAGTCTGCTTACCAAAAACATCTCGCTAAGAGTGGCCAGAAATTGACCACTGATGAGGTTTTAGAGGATGACTGCATGGAAAAATACAATTTTACAAAAAGGTAGGTGTTTTGAAAAATAAAAGGTGTCATGGACAGATGGCATCAAAATCGAACTTTTTGGTCACGATCAGCATGGGTACGTTTGGAGCAAACTGCATTTTATATAAAAAATAAAAAAAAACTTGCTATCTATATCTATGTAGAGGCATTCTGCAAAGGAGAGTAGAGAGAATTCCAGCGACCGGATCTGAACGATTTTGTCTGGATACAAAAAACATTTGTAAGCTGTGATTTCTGCCAAGTAGCCACTCTGTCAGGTGTCCAAAAGTTTGCCTAGGCCACGTTCATGATTTAGATTTTTCATGTTTGTGATGAAAGACAGAGTGCGTTAGGATTTTTTTTTTTTTTAACAGCTACAGGCCTTGTTTACAACTTCATCCTCTCTCTCTCTCTCTCTCTCTCTCTCTCTGTCTATATATATATATATATGTGTGTGTGTGTGTGTGTGTGTGTGTGTGTGTGTGTGTGTGTGTGTGTGTGTGTGTAGGCAAAATATTTCTTACAAACTGTGTGTGTAAGCACTGTTCATGTGTGGGTGTTTTATGAGATGTTAAACTGGGAGCTTTCAAATTTCTAAAAATATTTGAGTTCCAAGGCCTTGGAGGATGCGCACTAAGGACATTAAAAGCCTCATCAAGAGAATCACCGCTGTAGAAAATTGCCCAGTGCAGATCCAGTCATGCAAGTATACACCTCATTTTGGAAATGCCACTGATGCAAAAAGAGTTTTATTAGATTACAGAGCCAATTCTGGACGCTGACGTCCAGCAAGCGACCAAACGTCTGTGGTAAGGATGGTCTGAGTATCTTTAACTAAATGGTATCTTTTAACTTATGAATATTTCAGTGTGCCATTTGGTCCACATGTACATTCTTCTCTGTGTTTTTGAGAACTTCCCACAAAGGCATTAATTCAGAACGTGTAAATGAATTTTAATAAGACTGTGTGCAACCACCAACCACCAACATGTGGTGACCATTCTTTGTAGACGCAGAGGATACGGGTGTGTGTGAGTACAGCCTTCTTCCAGACCCCCACCGGCCTTGTGCATCCAACCGTCCCTGCGCTGCTGATCCGTACACCCCGGATTTCAGCGACGCTCGTAATGTATACGGGCAATAAAATCAGCGAGGGTCAGTTACTGGGCTACTGGAATGTGATTTTACAGTGTGGCTTCTGTTCACCGCACTGCCTCTTCCTTCTTGTCCTGTCAGCAGGCGGTATTTCATCAGAGCGGCTGCTCTACGGACGCTGTTTCCACGCACATGCGGCCTTTCCCTGCCTCTGCTGGGTAGCACATGCTCTCTCTCTCTTTTTCTTTCCTTTCTTTTTTTGCTAGTTTTTCTTGGACCCTGTCAACACAATTTGCCCCAGCATAGCTGCGGATGGCGGCAGCGGCCTGCCACCCACTGCCAAGGCCAGGGGCTGGATGAGCAGGGCGTGTGTTTGAGTGTATGTGTGTGGGGTTGGCCGGCCTGAACCTGAGGACCTCCACGGAGTGTTTCCATAAGGGGGGAGAGAAGGCCTTACTTAGCACTATTTAACTGCAAAATGGAGATTTATGAATGAGCAAGTGGAGGCTTCGCCAAGCAGAGTTTGCAGAGGGACTTTAAAGTATGAAAGTAGCATTTATCATCCAGCAAGGCCTCAGTCTGAGCCTGTGTGCAACTTTGTTTAGCATTTGCACTTTTGATAGCGCTATTAATGCAGCTTGCCGAAAAAGAGGTTGAAAGATGGCTGGGGTCAACTTTTAGTTGGCTTTTATTGCAATCATATCCTGGCCTCCTTTCACCACTTCTTATTTATGTTTTGCTCTGTACATTCAGTGTTGAGCTTTTGAGCCCTTGTTATTATCTATTCTTTTTGCAGCTCTCAGAGACCACTTCCAGCTGTTTATTTTTCTTTAAACCATAGTAACCATAGTCAAGGTACGTCAAAACCAAGGCAAAGCACCCAAGCGAAGTTCACTTCTAAAGCACTTCATCTTTGCAGCAGATTTTTTTATTTTTTGCACACTGTAAGGAAAGTGAGGCGCAGTATAAATAATTCGTTTAGGGAGGATTGGGAGAAGGGATGATGAGATGACTCTTACGTGAGACAGTCAGAGCTGAAATATACTCCATACAGGAAGGAACCTCTTCCCTGACATATATCTCAATTACTTCCCGTTGGATGTCTCCATTATATACACATATCTGGGCAAGCTTCATGCTTATTTATTATTCTACTCCTCAGGGAAGTGCTTTCTGTCTCTGCATTTTTAGAATAAGAAATTAGAATTTGCTTCCAAATTAAAGGAATATTCCATTCCAGTCTTCTGAAATTAAGTATTAAAGTATTTGTAAATGTGGACTCCTTCATTACGATAGCCTCATTTGATAAGTCAAATTATATACAAAATTGAGGGTCTGGTTAGCGAGCGCACTAAAGAACTGATGAACTGAAGAACTGAAAGAACTGAAGCATGATGTACCTACGTCCTGTCGTCACCGTCCATGTGGGATCCTTCTCCCTATACTGGATATTGATTGTGTCTAATGTTGGCATGTTGTCAATTTAGTGGGTAATCTTTCCCAGAGAAAATGAATAGATGAATAGATTAGAATAGAATAGATTCATTTGGACACAATATTGCTTATATTATGCCACTGCTACCAGCAGCACCGACTTCAAGCACAGTACTCGAGACTAAATTTGCCCAATGAACCCTAATGCAACAATTAATTCATTTGTACATCCAATTATATCAATCGTCCCTATGTGTTCTTTTTTCCTGTTCTTCATCTGTTGTTTAATGGGTTTAATAGTCTGCCTAAGCTTCCTGTAATTAATCTAAAAGTCTGAACCATTCCTAATTGTTTTTACACTGCAAACAAACCAAACCTCTTTTAGTGGGACCAATTTTTGGTCCTCTGGTCCAGGTTGCGGTCCAAGGCATCTTTCATACCTGTTATTTTTTATTTGGACCAAACTGAAAGGTCTGAAGGTCCAGACCAAACAAGGAAGGTGTGAAAGCACCCTAAGATTTACAAGTGTGGCATTTGGCAGACTCTCTTGTCCAGAGCGACTTATCATTAAATCATGTTTTACATGTAGGTGAATGTAGAGCGAGGAGTCTTGCCTGACACTCTTAAAAATAAAGGTGCTTTAAGGTCTTTGACCGATGCCAGAGAAGAACCACTGTGGTTCCATAAAGAACCAGGTTTGTGATGAGTTGTTTGAAGAGGGTATTTTTTATTGGTAAAGAACCTTTACAACCAGTGATGGTTCTTTACACTCTCACATCTCTGTTAGAAACATGGTTCTTTATGGAACCAAAATGGTTCTTCGATGGCATCGCTTAAAGAACCATTTGTAGCCTCTGTATTCTTAAGAGTGAAGAACAGCACTATTAAATTGTCTGGCTGGCGAATTGAACCCTAGTTTGCCACAGGGAAGGTGGTGGTGTTGCCCACTGTGCTACACCAACCACAAAATGACTTAAGCCAGTGGGTTTCTCCATTCCAACCTGTATGAGCTCCTTCTGAGCCGGAGGTGTTTTACTCGTACCTTCTCATTCTGTTTATGGAGAGATATAATGTTTCTTCACAATTGCTAAACAGTGTAAAAGACACAGTAGATAAAATAAACCCTTACCCAGGCTACAGTCACCCCTTACAGTCTCCCCTGGATCACTTTTGAGAACTTTTTCTGTTTTCTTTTGAAAAATCTTGCGAGTTATGTAGGAAACGAGGCGCCTGTACAAAATCATGTATTTGCAGTCGCCCCATACAGCCTGGCTGTGTAATGGATCCAGGTATGGGGCTGCGCAGATGAGGACTAGCTTCAGACAGCAGGCTCAAATGTTCCACCAGCCTTCTTTTCCTGATTAGAAATCTGTTATACAGCGTGCTGATCCTGTAATTTCACTCGCAGATAATGGCACTGGGAAACAGAAGTCACAAGCAAATCAAGAAGCAACCTTAGAGGCCTGAAATGCAACATTCAACATTCTGCAGTTTATAAGTTCCAGGTTGGACGTGTCGATGGAGCTTTCACGATCTTTCTCCCTTTCTCTCTCTCTCTCTCTCGCTCTCGCTCTGTGTGTTTAGCTCCCTTGCCTTGCTTTTTCATCCTGCTTTCCCAGTGTACCAACCAGTTCATGTTTCTTGGGCCTGCATCTTGTTTAAAGTGCCCGGGTCGTCTTGTTTTCCCAAATCAAACTCCTCACTGCCTGGGACCTGTCTCCATTTTTCTATTTATTCTCCAAATGCCAGACAAACTGGAAGAGAGGACGACCATAATAAGAGTGGAAAAAAAAACACGTGCATCAAAAACAAATTGTATTGCGTGGAGAACGCTGCCAAAAAGAACACATCTGGTTCGAGTTCTCAATTCCTTTTATGACAAGGAAATTAAATGACATATATAACAATGTACCACCCCATGAGGGTTTGGGCTTGGATTTTGCAGGCTTTCACCTCCCCTTTTCTGCTCATTCATGCGTTAGGAGCCATGACTGAAAGCCTCCGATGGTTAGGGAGGCAGCTCGCGTTTGCACAGCGTGCAGTAGTATGGAATATTATTTAGAAAAAATCTAAATGCGGTGGATCCCCTCATCCCCCCTCCTTTGTGGCTAAGTAAGAATAATTAGTGGTGCGGTGGTATGACCACAACAGCCTGTCAGAAGACCCTCACACGTCGCTGCGTCTTGTGCTTTTATGTTGCTCCTTACAAGTTAGGCTTTCGGTTCTTTTCTTGCGTCCTAGCCCTGGACGAGCGGTGACCTAACCAACAGCATGAGTTTATTCATTAAAGTCTCCTTTTCAGCGTTTTGTCTTTGTTTTACTGGTGCAGCTGAGTGATGCAGAACTTCAGCCTTAAAGAAATGTAATTATGAAGCTGTGACCATCTATTATTACTGGCAGAACAAGTGGTTATGGTTGTAGGGATCTTTGACTGGGCAGAAAACGTGTTAACCTCATTTAAGCATGTACATTAAAAACAGGAGGCAGAAATTAATATTTAAGTGAGAAAATAGGTACTTTGTGTGTAAATTAAAGTTTTGGTTTTGAACACTATTTTGGAATTTGAGTAATTTCTGAAATTGACTGATTATATGGCTGTCAGTATCCATTATATCAGTAACTGAGTAAATACTGAAAAAAAACAGACTTTATCTGATTAATCTGAGAATTAATCTGATTAATAATTAAGTTGATTCCATTTTAATAGTGATTGGGTTTCTACAATAAAAGCCCAATAAAATGAAGCTTCATAGCGTTTCAGAGGTTCAAAATCATTGAAAAAAATGAAAAATATAAATACAGCTTAACTATTTAAATAGGTGTATAGTAGTGTGTAAATGTTGAACATGCAGTCTATACAGTTTTCATCCAGTACCTACTTCATCTAACTAGTAAATTAAGTGAACTGCTGGTGGATCTGAAGAAATCGTCGCTGTCTAATAAAAAAATATGTATTTCCAAAAGAAGAAGAGAAGGCAATTAGAAGAGTAAATATAAATAACTTTAAATTGATGTTAATGTAAAATAAGTTTATTCCAAGTAATTTAGAGCATTTCTATTGGTCTATTCATTCAGAATGATTGACACAGTGTACAGAGCAGCTACAGGATTCAAACCATGGAGAAAATTGAAAGCAGACAAAAATGGAGATACATGTTTTTCATTGGACACCAAAAAAATCCAAACACTAGCTGGAGTTCACACAGATGATCAGCACCCAGACCTGTGTTCTTCTAACCTACATATTAATAACGTTACTGACCAGAAACACCTTCTAATATTTTACTGTGTTTGTTTGTGAATTTATTCCAGTGTATTCAAAAGTGTACTAAACTTGTATCTGAGGTAAATACATCTGAACAATTTGTTAGGTCAAATTTTTATTTTCCCTTCAGGTCTGTTTCTTATTGTAAGAGAAACCAGTGGATTTAAAAATATGCAACTGAGAGGTACTCATTCTTGACTCACTGAGAAGGTAAATCAGTTATTGTTTGTAATCAGGTAATTGAGTTTAACAGAGAAATGTCGACAGTCCTGCTCGGTTGGATCTGGTGCTGCACGCTACCTCACTGAAATTTGGAGTCTAATTCAGCAAAGTCCGCAATTTTCTCTGAATAGATTCTTAAACCACTTGTTAACCACACGCGACCATGCCTTTCTGCGTCTCCGTTTCCAGTAGACTAGAATGGTGTCTTATATCCCACACGACCAGAAATACTTAGATTAAACATAAAAGAAAAAAAGCCTCACATTCCAGCCAGTGTTGTCTACAAAACCGGAAAACAAGGGCCTGCCTCTTGCCTCTGTGGAGCTGGAGTGCTAATTCATAACAGATTTCCCCCCTCTCTCTCTCTGTCTCTCTCTCTCTCTCCCTCTCCCTCTCTCCCTCTCTCTGTCTCCCTCTCTCTGTCTCTCTCTCTCTCTCCCGCCTCCTCTCTTCCTCTGACAGAGTGCCTACCGCAGGAGCGGCATGACTTTCCTGGCTTGCTGAAGAGCTGAGAGAGGAAGTGATGGAGGGATGCAGGGAACGAGTGCAGGAACAGCAGTGTGTGTGTGTGCGTGTGTGTGTGTGGCAGTGCTTCTCTCACCTCATCTGTCCGTCCACTGCTGGAACCGAGTCTGAGAGCGCTCCTGCAGCCGGGTTTCTGCAGGCCGCCTTTAAGCCTGTTTACCAGCCCTGCTGCTCTGTTCGTTTAGGGAGGAAGACTTGCAGGCTGTGTAGGCTGGCAGGAATGCAGGCAGCGGGACGTTTTGTTGGCGCCTGTATGAGTCCTGTTGCTGCAGCGGAGCCGCCGTGCCTCCTTTGAGTTTTCTTATTTCATCAGTCGTTTAATTTGATATGTTTTTGTTGTTGTTTTTTCAGTTTGGTTCATTTGATTCAGTGTTTTCAAATCTTTGTTTTTCTTTTTTTTTTATAAGACATATGCTTTTGTTTCTTTGTCTTTTTTCCACGTTACATAATGCGAGCGTCATCTAATGTATGAACAAAAATGGTTCAAAATGACTTAATGAATAAAACATGTTTACATAAATCTGAATTTGTTATTATAGTAATATTTTGTCACTGTCAGACAAAAACCTTGTATCGCCAAAATGTCAAATGTACAGGGGAAGGGTAAAAACGTAAGGTCAGTATAAGAAGATTGTATTTCAAAATTAATTTTGGAGCATTTCTATTGGTCCAATTATCACGACATTTTGACACAAATTTAAAAACAAAAATTTAAAGCAACCAAAAAAAAGTGAAAAAGATTTACAAATAAATTAAGATACTAGGTTGTTGCATGCCAGTGATGCTTTGTAGTCAATACAATTATATTTTTACTGCCTTTTTAGCATAAATTTTTCTGTCAGACAAGAATATCATTTGTACACTAGTTTTTTTATTGATTGTTATTTTTCTTTTTTTACCTTTTGATTATAGTATTTACATCCCATTTGGGCTGGAAATAAACCACTCAGAACAAAAAAAAAGTGAAGAGTTGTCTGCACTGTGATTTGACCGCGCGTATCACATTAGCAGAGTCGGGAGCTGGCTCGTGTGTTTATTTGCGGCTATCACGCGATAGACGTGCTGAGGGTCTGGCTCCAATAAGGCCTTCATCACCATCTGCACTTTAATGAAAGCTGCCTTTTCTAGTGATAATGAAGTGACTGAGGTACTTCCATAAGTCTGTGGTCACCTTAACTCTGCCGCCTCGGAGCCGTTTTCAACACCAGCGCTGCAATTGTCAATGTTGTTAACCCTTAAGTGGTCTAATGAAACGTACTGCATGTACTAAAGCACGTGGCATGTTCTGGCCTGGACTCCGGCATGAGAAGCCACCGCTGAGCGTAGGCAGCCCTTCCCAGATCAGGTTGACTTGCATCCTTCCACTGTATAATGAAAAACAATACAGCACGAAAAAAGAAAGATTTCAGCTCTGCATTCTCAAGATCTGCTGAAGAGGAGGACCACAATATAAATAAACCATGAAATTGTAAGCAGCACATTACCTCATTTTCCACAATCTTTTTTTTTTTTTTTCGCCTGGCTCCTAAAGCAAGGCCTGCTGAGGTTTACCAAGCATAGGTATCAAATAAACACCAGCTACATTGTTTTCTGAAGGGATGCAGCTGGCAAAAAGACGCTTTCCTAATCTCGCAGGTCATATTTCACGATTGTGTAAGTGTCTATGTTGCGTCTTGGTTGTCTTCCTCTTTTAGCTTCACTGCAGGGGCATTGGGGTCAACGTGTTGTCTCAGGTCGCGAATAATTTGTGGCTTAAGGTGACTGCCTGTAGTCAGAAGCTGTAGAGTTCTTCATTCTGCGTGAGGGAGGAAGGAGGAAGGACTGGCTGCCGGTGTGGAAAGGCATTACAATCAAACTGCCTCGTGCCCCCCTGTGTTCTAATGTTTGATCACGATGCCCTCTGGGGGATTGGAGCTGTCATGCTCAGGGTGCGACTAATCTCTCTGAGTGATACTCTAAGCATTACAGCAGCAATTGAGTGCGGCATGTCTATCTCAGCATTGTCGGCTTCCCTTAAAACTGATGTGTCCTGCCACAAGTCATGAGCACGAGCTTTTCTGCAACTTGCTCCTTTGGGTTAGCGAAAGGGAAACGGCCTAGAGAAATTGCTGGTGACAGGGCTTGATTTGCTCGCCCTTGTCGCTCTCTCGCTCTCGCTAAACCTGATTGTCTGCGGACAGACCTGTTGAATATGAACCTGCGGCACTAGATCTTCATCCTTAACGTCTTTAAAGCACGCACATCTTTCTATCACCACCCTATAAACGTCAGTGTGTAAGACCCTCTATGATATTTCAAGGTGTTATCTGTTTGTGCAGTAAGCCCAGCATATCGCTGTGTGTTTCCTCGTAAATTACTGGGAGGAATCCTGTCTTTCTCTCAGAGGAGCCCGAGTGAGATTTACAGGCACTGAAGTGATCTGACAGCTTGCTTTTTATTTCCTTTTATTACGCTCTCGCTCTCTCCACTCCTATGTCTGCTTACTCAGTTAGTGTCCCTCAACCCCAGCAAAGGCCTGCAGGGAGGCGAGCACCCCACGTTTCAACAAACAGTGGACTTTTGCATGATTAACACACTTTAGAGGTGGCTGTCTTTAGTTTTCCATTAGAGCCACAAAGCTAGTGTAGCTAACAGGTAATGAAAGCCTGTATCTTGTTGATTAGAATATCCTCACCATCATTTCCTTTTTATTTAAATAAACTGAGATTATATATATGTTAAAACTTCACTTTCAATGAAAGTCGATGCCAAAACATTGTATGGCAAGGCAATTTGAAGCATTTCTATTGGTCCACTCATCCAGAATTCTTGAATTCTCTACACAGGGTACAGGGCAGCTACAGGGTTCAAAGGATGGAGATAACTATAAAAAGAAACAAAAATGGAGATACATGTTTTTCCTTTGACAGCAGTGACATATGATGTCACCTGTATTAAAATAAATAAATAAATAAACAGCTTTCCAGCCTGGAGCCTTGTCTGTGTTTACACTGCTTACCTGTCATCTCTTTAACAACCATTTCTGCCTGTTAGGTAGAAAACATGGTGGAAGCTGGTGAACACCCTGTGTCGCAGAGGGCAAAAAAAAACATACACAGCAGCTAATCGCTTTAAGCTATATTGTCAGAGGTTACAGGTTTACAATTTCATTATTACTAGAAGCTAAATGTTGTAGCAGTAAACACAGAGTACATCAGGGTACAGTGCTAACACCATCACAGTCCTCAGACTCAGAAGTTTGGTACCTGCTCTAGACAAATTCCAATACTCGACTACTAGAATTTGTAGAGATCTCCTTGAAAAAGGAATCCTTTGTGGTCATGGGCAGGACTGTATGACTTATTTTAAAAATTGGAAATACATAAATGTGTATAAAAAAAAGCAGCACCACTGTTGAGTTCACCTACTTAACCACAACGGGTCGTATTTCCTGCCTAATGCTCCTTTTAACCACTTTGAGTTGTTAAGCTGAAGATAAAAAGGCAAATGCACAAAATAAAGCCTCAACAACACTATCAGCCATTTAGGAAGCATAGCCATTTTATACATACATGTAATAAAAATAATATTTATAAATGTTAGTTTAATTCATTTTGAGCCTGTGAAAAAGAATGGACTAAAGTGTCTGGCCTAGCATGGAAAACCTTTCCTACAGTATACAGCAGTTCCCATGTGTGTATGTGTGTGTATGTATGTGCAGTGACCTATCCCCCCACCCCGCGTTTGGCTGCCGCCCCCTCATAGAGACGGGCCAAACAGAGGCAGGGTGGATGTGAGGTTTGGCTCAGTCTCCTCGCCCCCTCCACCACCACCACACACGGCCTGCTCTTTATGAGCCTCGGCTGGGGGAGCGTCCCACAAGCACACCTTGTCACAGCCTATGTGCTTTCATGGCCGGCTTGGAGGCCTTGTCAGGTCATCACTGCTTTGAATTATAGCTGCTGGCAGAGAGCTGATCCGCTTATCTGTAAAAGCAATGTGCCTCCCCCTGATCCTCATTCCAGCTTACAGCGAAACTAATTTAACAACAAACCTGTCGGCGTCTGGCCTGTGTTTTCTGTTCTCCCGGTCGGTTCACACTAGGGTTTGGCACACGACTGATCTTTGTAAAATCGTCAGCATTGGAGTGAGATTTAGCAGGACAAGGTGTATTTTGGTAATGAGCTTGGTGGATCTGTTTCATTTTTCATTTGTGAATCCAGTAATATTTAACAGAGTGAACGGGAGTAGATTAAGCAAAAATAAACTTCACATTTTCAGACTTCTTAAACTTTACACCTCTGCTTCAGCACCGAAACCTGTCCTGTCCAAAATCTCTAGATGTATAATTCTTCAGCCAGGTGAAGTGCAAAACTTGTTTATGAATAAAACAGCTTAAGCACCTGCTTTACATCATCAGCCTCCACGCTTAAGCTGCTATACCTTTCAGCCAGTCTTTCACCAAGCAGAAATGCATATCCTTTTTTTTTCCCCACTCAAACCGTGAAGTATTTACAAATCCACCACAAGTGAAGTGAAGTAGTACCCTTTATTTAAGCTCAATAAAGCATGCCATCCCTCGCCTTTTACATTTAGTGTATTTGCAATGTGGTGCGCATTAAACAACTGTTTATTATTCTTATTTTTAAGCCAGAAGCTGGATACTTTTCCTTTCACACAGACCCTCAGAGTTCCTGCTTTCAAGAACTTGCGGCCTCTTGCTTTCACATAAGCCAAAAACCCTTGGTTTAAGACAATTTTGTGAGTGTATGTGTGTGTGTATGAGCCTGTGTTCTAGGTAGACTGTAATGTGAGCTCTGAGTGTATCACTCCATCCATTTTTTGTTGTGCAGCACTCACCTAGATGGGGGGAACAGAAAAGCCTCCAGTGTTAAAGATCTTTGTTCAGTGCCCGTGTCTGCTCTCCTGTGGACTGCAGAAGTGGAGCATGATCAGCTTTCAGTGGCCAGCGCTGTGGGGCCGCCGGGACAAGGCCTGCACTCTAATGGGAGCTGACAGATGGGAGCCAACGCGACAGAGAGTGTGTCACGGCGGAGCTATGAAAACAAACAGCTGGAACAGTGAGCAGTAAGGGCCTGTAAACGTGGCTCGACCTCAGGTGGATCTGAGGGATTTCACATTAATCCTGTTACAGCCACGGCCCAACCGTGAGACGTGCTGCTGTTTCCCGCACGCGGAACCAGAAAAGATCTGTCAAAGAGTGTGAGGAGTATCAGGATAATTGGTGATTTGCATTAACTTGCACATTAAATTCAGTGGTTAGGGGTTTTTGTTTTACTGTGAGGAGCATTTGAACCCAACGTGAAGAATTGGCTTTTCCAGAGTTCTTGATGTTTCCAAAAGTAAAAGCTATATGATTGCTTTTCCTCTTAGAAGTTGTGGTAGTTTAGGGTGCAGAGAGTTTGAAAAACCTCCCACACACTATTATGATAGTAAGATGACTTCTCTAAGGCCTTCTATTAGTTGTCAGACTGGATCAGATCATTGCACAAGCGAGTGGGTCCCAGCCCAGTTCTTGTAGAGCTCCAGCCAGTTCACTTTTCTTTTTTTTTTTGGTTTGTTTTTTGAGTTTATACTCCAACTCCCAACTTGCCCAAGCCAGGTCATTCTTTCTTTTTCTTTTTCTTTTCTTTTTTTTTTTTTTTTTTTTTGATTTTTTGAGCCGGCCCAGGTGTTTTGGGAGCTGGAATATAAAGCCACCGTAGAAAGCCATCAAATGGCTGCAGCTTGCCATGTAACTCCTTTCTTATTGTTTTAAGTGTTAAGTCCATTATGCAAAACACAGTAGGTGAAGCACCTGGAGCGAGTCTCTGTTTCTGTTAAAAATGAAAAGACATTCTTGTTCTTCTTCAGACATGTACACTATGTGCTGTTCTGGCTCCACGTCCATGGGCTCGCAGCAGTAGACACATTCAGTGTGCCGTCAGACAGTTTTGCGCCGCTCTGGTTTTGATTACACTGATAATTAATGACTGGCAACAAAGCCATTCTCGAATTACTGATGACTTGATTGCGCTTTCGTGTCTGGAAGGATCTCCCACATTCTATCATCACTGGGACGCGATCCAGCATGTGAGCCAGTTCTGCTCGGGATTGAGCAAACACTGATTCACTTCTGTATTATAATAGCATTCAAGTATTTAGCGAACGCATTCCAGTCGTGCTGTGAATTTCTCTCTCTTCCCCCTTGAGACTTAATGTGGCCTGTAATCAACAGTGCTGCATGGATTGGAGGCTGACATGTCCAGTGTGAAACATCAGGATGTGAAATGCAGACACACAGCAATAAAAGTGGAGTCAGAAAAATGGCAGCAGAGAATGATGAAGCCCAGTCAGTGTCTGTTTTTAAAGAGGGGTGAGGGGTGTGATTGCACCATGATTTATTGAACGCTATGTGAAATGAGAGCTGTTGCCTGTGTCCTGCAGCGACATTATGGACACAGAAAGAGTGCATAACTCGGCTAATTGTTCTGAAATGAAATGGAATGCAGAGAGGATTCTTTGTCTCCTTTTCTCTCTCGACTTTTGAATTGGTTCCAGATGTAATCAAAACAAGGACAAGGTTTTAAGGACACTTTTCAAAAAATACCATTCACTCCCAACAGCATATACAGAAACTATGTAAAAAAAAAACACAGTTTTCGTGATGGCACAAAAACCAACTATTGTGGATGGATTTCACACCGTTTGCATATTCACCCCATGGCATTCACCAGTGCTGCATTATCATGCTGGAAGTAGCCATTAGAAGATGGGAAGGGAAGTTGTGGCCATGAAGGGATGCACGTGGTCAGCAACAATGCTCAAATACGCTGTGCCATTAAAACATACACTAGCATACTGTGGCCTACTAGTGTAAAACTAGTGTTCACAGGCCCCACAGTGTGCCCAAAAATACTGCGCCCATACTATTACACCAGTCTAGACTGTTGACACAAGGCCCTACCGTCCATCTGTGCGCCTCAGCAGAATTTGAGGTTCATCAGGCCAGTCTTCAACTGTACAGTTTTAGTGATTCTGCAGCCTCAGGTTTCTGTTCTTGGCTGACAGAAGTCAAACCCGCTATAGTCTTCTGCTCTGGTTTTACTCAACAGGCTATGAAATAATAGTTGAAGCTACAGCTTTTAACCATGCCCCAAAGACAGCACTGTACTCACTGGATTCTGCTCCTCATTCTTCATTGAGATTTAGAACATGTGCTAGTTATTTAACTCCTCACTACAGACTCACACTGAGGTGTTTTTGTGTATGAAGCAATTATTGGTCACCTTCCTTCATACTTGTCTGAATTCTTATCAACAAACAGGTCATTGTACAAATTACATTCAAGCAACTATATAAAACTGGACATGACAGTGTTACAGTACACCTTTCACATGCCATGGTTTTCAGAAAACAGCAGTTTATTTCTTTGAATATATTTAAATTAAATGTCACAAATGTGTCTACATATGTTTGCTCTTGTTAAAGTATATTGAATGTATGTGTATCTCCCCTTATTTGTTGCTATTTAGAGGGTGTGGTATTTCTAGTATGTTCATGTGCTCATGTGTCATCCCATTAACTACCCTGGTTAAATAAAGGTCAAATTAAATCACCTTTATATAATTATTAAATTAATAAAAATTGAAGCTGCTGGCCTGTATCTGCTGCCACACGTATTGAGTCCTCCTAGGTCTTCTTCAGAAATTGCTTGGTGAGCGTATTTTGGACATAAAATCACATGAATGTCAAAGTGGGTCTCAGGGGAAAAATAAAAATATAGGATATGAGACTTTTAAGAAATAATCATTTTGAGAGTGTTTCTGTGGCAGGTACAGCAAAGCCACTGTAAAAATACTGGAAATACTGGATGTATGCCGGCTATAAATAGTTTATTACATTGTCAATGGTGAGCATTTCAAGTTAAGGGAAAAGCTGTAATCCGCGTTTTGGATGTCCTCCCATAGAGACCCAGTAAAGCTCAGGAGTACTGTGCAGTGCCCTGTTCCAGACTTTATTAGGTTCCACTTAAGTGCACCAAGTCTCACCATGGCCTGCCTGTGAAGGTCAAGCACTCTTTATTTACAGTAGATGGTAGACTCGGTGGCTCCCCTGACATCACTGGTTACTAAAGCCTGCCAGATATTGGTTTGTGGTTGGTTTACTGGTTTGATAGCAGCTGCCATAAATTGGGTTTGAGATGGATTAATAGTTAGAAATCTCCTCCAACCAATTATGATCCTAAACATAATAGTGCCAAAATGTTCTATGGACCAAAGTCACAATTTTTTTTTATACTAAAAGAAGTTGCTTTTTTAATTGTGTTCAGAATGTGGGCAAGTGTGAAGTACCTTTATAACGTTTCTAAAAACTTGATAGGAAACTCTGTCATGACCTAGCGTTACCCCGGGCAACACCGAAATTAATTTTGAAATAATGTGAGCGAAGTGTGTCTGTCACGCTGACTCTGAATGACTCCCTCATACAGTAAGCTCTCTCTCACTGTGAAGTCTGAAACACAAAGCAGATTCTTGCAACTGCCTCATAAATCAGGGGCAAGACTCTGACTAATATGGAGTCTCTGAGGGAGGCCGAAGGCCACTTGGGAAAAGCTGCAAAGGCATTAATTATGAGCCAATAAAATGAGTGACTCCTTGAATGGGGGCGGCTTTTTCCTCAGTCACTGCAGTATACGTCTGCTTCTGCTCAAAAGCTCATGCCCAATCAGCTCTTCCCAACGTGGGTGCAACTTTCCCATAAGTGAGTCACCAAGAGGAACATAGCAACCTCCTGAGTCCTGGAGACGCAGACAGTTTCACACCTCAGTGACTAAATCAGTCAGCGTGTGCGACTCGCCGGCCTTGGGTTGCTGGACTGCCAGGTTGGGGGTTTAGGGTGGTGCTGACCCTAGATCTAAGCGGGTTGGCTGCACAGGTGCCTGTGTTTTCGCACATTCAGTGTGCTGATCCCACAAGGCTCATAATGTGAAACTCCCCCACATGATGACAGCCAGCCCAGGTCTTAATGTCAAAATAGGTTGGCGAAAAGACCAAATGTATACAACCCCCGTCCCCTCTTTACCCTAAATGTAGCTAATCAGCCAAGACATGTTTGCTTGATGACGTTTCCTTGTTTAGATTTGCATGGGAGCTGTGTGGCTTATGATGCAAACGTGATGGAAGCTTGTAGCTTGTCAGTTAACACTGACTGCAGTGAAAACTGCATGCCTAAAACATCACATATACCATATAAACCATCATTAAATTGTTAAAGGGCCCACAGCCTATATTTTTCTTGCTTTGCACTTATTTCCCTCGGGCCCATTTAAGACAAAAATGTACATGATTCTGTTTTACACGACTATTTTCTAACCTCTTTTTTATCCTATAGAATGAAACACTGTGCCTTTAATAACATGACAAATGAAACATGTTGAACATGAAAATCATGTAAATAATATATAACTTCACAAAAACACAAAAACAGTGAAATTAAACTAGGATCTTTTCACAGCTTAGTTTTGATGTACAGTGTGATGCAAAAGTTTGACCCATTTAGTGTTTTTAATAAAAGATTAAATAAATTGTTTTTTTAGAAGATGTAAACCCAGTCTTTCTATATAATCAAATATTTGTGTTTTCAGAAGTTCCACCCCCCCTCATCTTTACAGAAGACCTCTAGTTCAGAAATATTTCTGATTCTGATTGCTTGCACAGCTTGTTTAAGGTCTATTTGTAAATGTTATATGATGTTTAAATCAGAGGACTACGAGGGGCATGGTAGTAAATGGTGGATATTGGGTCATTATTCTTTTCGTATTAAATAAGCCTGTATTCACTGACTAACCACAGAGTTGCCTGGGGAAAGAATGTCATGTAGTGAGGTATTTAAGAGGTAGAGGGGGGACCAAATGGAATCTCTTTCGAACATTGTATTTGAGTAAATATCGCTTGTTTGTGTTTTAAACCAGTGTTCTTTTTATGAGATGCAGTCCTTTTTTCCTTATTTGCTTCTTAATACTATTACCTAGAAATATCTGCCTACAAGCCCCATGCAAATTTCAGATATTATTTTATTCTTTCTTGGAGTTAACCAGTTATCTGTTTGTTCATTCTTACAGAAATCATTTAAATATCAGTAATATCAAACAAGCCAACAATGGCAGTGTAGTGAATTGATGTTACCGTGTGAATTAAATGTAGTTTGACTGTAGTGTATAATGATGATTTGTTGTTATCACCATCTCGCCATGGTCTCATCATTGGCTTTTTTACAATTAGCTGACTATGAGCTCTGAGCCCTAGCACTAATGCAGTGAGAGGACATCTGTGCAAGACAGAATGAAAAATAATAGGGAAAAAGATGTCAAATAATTATCATAGACTAGAGTTAGCAGGAACGCATAGAGCTGCCACATCAGATGTTGGAAAAAATTAAGACATTTGAAGTCCATGTCAGTGATCTTTATCACTCATTTCTAATATCGGAAATGCCGCTGTTTCCACTTTGTATAGTTTTCCAAAGCACGCCTCTCTCTCGCCTTTACGACCACTCGATTTACATGGAATATTCCCACTGTAGAGTATGTCTTATGTATGAGCAGGGGTTGATAGATATTCTTTGAGCAGGATATCAGTTAAGGCAAGGCAGACTTCCTAACATTAACTGTATCGTCCATTGGATCAGACGTCGCCTGGCGTTTTGCACTGAAATGTTCCTGACGTTTTCGGCCTTCGCTGTGTGCTTTCAATTGTAAAAGACTTCCCATAAGATAAGCAGCCACTGGCAGAGCGATGCAGTCAAGGCAAGACAGTGTGTGTATAGTGGAGAGAAGTGCTGGGAGAGATCCTCTGGAGGATTCTTCAGTAAAGCCAGAGCGGAGCGGGACCCAGGCTTAAATAACCTGTCTAATAAACATGTCCGGCACGCTGAATGGATCACAGATGAGAGCAGGCTTTTAAATGCTTTCTCTCTGTTTTGGAGTGATGTGGCTGATAGTGAAATGATTTACACAGAAGTTATTGAATAAAGCAGCCTTTCATGGAGCTCTGATATAGAATGATAAGAATTCTGGAGCAGGGCTGACAGAGGATATAAACACTGAACACTATCCCAGCAGAGCCTGTCTGCAGAGGCTGAAGGCTTGTCTTGACTTGGAAATGAGTGTGAGTCTATGTGTGTATGTGTGTGTGTGTGTGTGTGTGTGTGTGTGTGTCATTATTATGGGTCTAATATCTATTGATAGGCTCACTGAGAAAGTATTAAATAGGCCTGTATTCACTGACTAACCACAGAGTTGCCTGGGGAAAGAATGTCATGTAGTGAGGTATTTAAGAGGTAGAGGGGGGACCAAATGGAACCTTGTATTTGAGTAAATATCGCTTGTTTGTGTTTTTAAACCAATGCACTTTAGCCCTAAAGATTTGGATGATCTAAATGACAGAAAAAGCCTTGTTTCCATTCGGGCCTGCTGTGATGTACCTTTTGCACAAATGGCTCTACTGAGAACGCTATAATGCAATACCCTCGATTCTTAGAGCAGGCTTGTTGCATGAAGTGTAATGTGAAGCAGTGTTACTAATACAATACACACAGCTGGATACGTGCATCATGAATGTGATCATTTGAAACAATCAAGCAGTATTTGGACTAGTGGTGCTACAGGCTGAAGATTTGTCTTAAAGTTATTACCTAAATAAATCACTTAGCATCATTTTACTAGGTTTGTCTTAAGATTAGTGATAAGATAAATAATTAAGCAACATGTTAGGTTAGTCTAAGGGCTAGTCCAAATATTTTGTTGTAGGACCGTGGCAGAGTGTGTATGTGAGGGTGGGAGGGTAAATGTCTCTAAAATCATGCAATTATACCAATACTAACATGCTAACATTAGTATCAACATTGGCCTCTTTTCCACTGCAGGGCCAAATGGTTACTAAGGCCGCGCTGCACAGTTCCGTGCAGGCGCTGACCCATTAGACCAGTTGTGGTTGCTAAATCAGGACCAGGAAATGCATGGTGTCACATAATAATTTTGTGACAGGGACTGTTGTCAGATGTGTCCGGTGTGTGGAGCCAACCAGTGGATCCCTACATCATTAAGCCATTCCACGGAATGAAGTACAGTTTGCAAATTCTGTGAGGAAAAGTTACCAGAATGATTACCCTCTGTTCTCTGTTCAGTCCTGCAGTGAAAAAGAGGCTATTTACTAATTTACCAACATTAATAAACAGCCTTAAAAAACCTATATGACCAAGTCAGCTCCTTTTATTTGAACTTGTCAACTTGTGTCTAATAATAATAATAATAATACATAAATAAAATTGACATTACAAATCCATTGGGGGGGGGGGGGGCGACTTACACTAGTCCTAAAGTTAACCCCGTAGCCACTACACCACTATATCACTTAGCCCCATTTTACCAGGCCAGTCTTAAGGCTAGTCCTACACTATATCACTTAGCCCCATTTTACCAGGCCAGTCCTAAGGCTAGTCCTACACTAAATCACTTAGCCCCATTTTACCAGGCCAGTCTTAAGGCTAGTCCTACACTAAATCACTTAGCCCCATTTTACCAGGCCAGTCTTAAGGCTAGTCCTACACCATATCACTTAGCCCCATTTTACCAGGCCAGTCTTAAGGCTAGTCCCACACTGAATAATTTAAGATTAGTCATAAAATGAATCAGTATTATTTAACCAGGTAAATCTTAAGCATAATGCTGAAATAAGCCAGTCTAATCGTAAGGTAACTTTCTAAATAAATTGTTCTTAGTGTCATTGTGTACCAGACTTGTCTTAAGGCTAGTCCTGAAGTAAATCACTCAGGCTAATGTACGCTTAGTTGTAAAATGAATCACTTAGAATCATTCAGAATCACTCAGAATCAGATTTCTCTTGGGCATGATACTGAAATAAACCAGGCTAATCTTGAGGTTACATCACTCTTAGCATCTTTATACTAAGTTATTCCTGAGACTAGTCTAAAACCAGTCCTAAATCACTCATGGCTTGTCTCACAATGTAGTATAGTTTAAGTGTAGGTTAAGTCTGTGTTTGGAAAACCAGCCCTCTGGGTCTTTTCACAGAAGGAATTATCTCAGGCAGTGGTGTGATATTTAAGCTGTAGAGCTCTCTGTTCCGGAATAGTACTCATTAGGGAACCTTGAAAAATGAGAGATTTTCCCTCCCTCTTAACCAAACAGTTTAAGAAATCGAATGTTTGTCCTTAGTTTCACGGTACATTCTTGCTGCTTTGGAGGACCACAGCACAATGTGCCTTTGATATTAATTTTACTTTAGGAATTCACAGTGTGTCCAGATATCTGTTTTTCCATTCCTTCTTCTTTTTCCTGCACAGAATGTGTTACTTTCTCTGGAACAAAAGCCTTTTTTTCTTTCTTTTTTTACACGTTAAACATGAGGACCTGGCTAATTGAAAAGTGAATGAGGAAAGGACACACATAATGATACTGCTGCTTCCACATCCTTCACTCCTAATGAACAGGCCCTCCAGCTAGCCAGCTCTACCAAAGCATACGAGGCAAAGAATATATTTTTTCACTCACAGCCTGACTAATTATACGAAAATAACAGCCAAGATGGAACAGCATACCTTTTCTTCAGAAAGAAGCGAGTGAAGGAAAAAAACTATTTTTGCTTAGCTTGGCATTTGAAACTGGTTCTCGATATTTGACACCTCTTCGAAGTAGTTTGCCAAACAGAGCTGTAGCTGCCTTCCAAAGCCCAGAGCACAAATACTCCAGTGAGCACCTGGGTGTCTTGATGCCTGACAAGAAACAGGCCACAAGCTGAAGAAAAAGGGGAAAGAAATCTCAGCAACGCTCTATTTCTTTTAACAGGTGGTCCTGAAGCAAGCAGTGTTAGAACCAGTGCTGAGCACGCCCTTGGTAGATTAGTCAGACTGTGAAGTTGATGTCAATTATACACTCCATACTTGCATATGGCATGAATTGGGCTCTGCACAAAGACCTTCATTTCAATTTCTCATTCTCATCACCATATAACATATAATGCCCTTAGAAATGACTGATTACTGATTTGCTGTAGTTGTTAAATACTTAAAGTCTTAAAGCAACTTGATGTAGCATCTTATCCTTAAAATAAGCTTCAGAATAATGTTGTTGTTCCACTGACTGTAACAGGTAGAATAGCATCACTGATGTTTTTATGGTGGGCTCAGCACGCTGCTAACTGCAGTATGTAACTTTAGTGAAGTGGGCAGCACAAGTGCTCGTGAAAACTGCGTAACGCTGCATAACCCGAGTCATATTTATGTAAAATCCTGTAATATTACTTTATCGCCTCTGTCCACATGCTTCTTTCATTTCCAGGGAGGATTCTGTATCTCTCAGCTCGTCCAGAAAAATGTGTTCTTTAGTGGTGGCTAAACTCGCAAATAACATTTACCGACTGTAGGGGGAGCCCAGACGCAAGTAATAACAATTCTCTATAGTGCTGCTTTAAGATGAATAACTTAATAATAAGCCTAGGGTCCAAGCTGTTAAACTACTGGCCCACTGACAGATGCAAGCCATCAATGTTTGACGTGGCAGCAGTTTATTTTAAACCTCTGGAGGCATTTTCCAGAAAGACATGAACATTATCCAAAATTACGCAAATGTAACTGTTCATAAAGCAGTGCTGGAGCACTAAATAAAGTAGCAAATTAGTCATGTGTCAGATTCTCGATGCAGCATTGCCTAAAGTATGAGTCTAAAGCACGTCTGTTCTTTTTCAAAAAGACAGAAGGCATGGATCAGAAATCCCACCAATCATAAGCACACATTGTCTAACCATGATATGTCCATTCTAAAAATGCCTTGTTTTGGAAATTCCCCTTCAAGTACCCCTCCCTTGAGATTGCTGGAGATTGTTCACAGATATAATGTTCCTTTCATCTGCTTTGTCCTTATGGCTTTTTTGTAATGACAGGCTGTTGTGTGAGCTGGCTGCAGTGCAAGCTTGGTTGGGCTCCGACCCCTCAGTGGTCTTTAGATTAGAGGCTTGAGTTCTGTGCTATGACTCAGCCTGATTCAAGGCCAGAGGAGACGCCCTCACGCCCACCCCCCACAGGCCCAGGATGGATTCAAACCGCATTCCTCACAATTGTAAGACAATTTAATTAATTATTTTCATATATGTGGAAAAAAACAGTCCACTAATAGTCGTAGTTGCCAAAGCATTCAGTATAGGCGTGCATATGTTTGAAATCGTATGATAAAATATGCAAAAAGTAAATGGGGGGAAGCTTATAATATTAAAAGTGCAGTGGTTCATGTAAAAAACCTCATTATTTGTGGATTATTTGTTATTAGATTTGTATTTGGATGAACTGTAAAATTGCACATCATATTTACAAAATTGGTTCTTTAGGGAGTCCAAAGAACCCTTCTTGGCACCTTTAGTTTTAAGAGTGTGTGTCTAACTTTAAACCCTCAGTATTAGATGATGGGAGGATTTTTGACATCCTTATATATTTTTTTACATACTTTATTTGGCTCTATAAATGAGTAACTAATATTATTAATTATAATGATTAAAATAATATACATTAATAAAACAATCAATTTTAGGAGTGTTTAAGAGGGGTCTTTGATCACCCCTTCACCAAAATAAATAAATGAATAAATAAATAAATAAATAAATAAATAAATTTTTTTACATTAATTACACATTATTTGCTGTTTTCATTGTATGGGCATTTCACAATTAATAGACCAATAGAAATGCTGCAAATTGACTTTTAATTACATATTGTTCTATTAAATTTAAAACTTTAGTTTTCTTTTGTGAAGATGAAACATTTTAGATTTTATTTGTGTTTTTGACGAAAAATACAGAATTGCAAAAAAAAGTATAATTATTAGAATAAATACTGATAACATTCATTCAAAAAGTGGTGGTTTTACATCACTGTTTCCATTAAAACATCTCCAAGCTCTCATCATGAGAGTCTAGTATTTTTATGGTTATCATCCAACACCTGGTTTGGTAAATGATGTTAAATCAGGTTAGCTGATGATGGAATTGAACAAATGCACACGCTGTACTAGTTTGGGGCATCCAGGAAAAATTTGGAAATAAGTTTGAGTTTTAAACTAGCTCACAACACTATCTCAACATCGTTCTTCAAAATGAGAAATTACTTTTACTTTATTTATTAATGTTTACCTGCATCTGTTCTAATGGGATCTGGAGTGTTTGCAAGAGAAATTTACAAAAATCTTGTGCTTAGGTGCCTGAACCTTTGACACAGTGCTGTCTGTCCAAGTGAAAGAGCACAATATCTACATCCATGCAATTATAAATGGCAAGTACAGAGAGTCAGCACAATGATGATGACTTGAACAGAAGCTGCGTTCATGTATTTTAAGCCGATGTTTTCTTAAATAGTTCAAGTCACGTCTCCCCAGCATATTTCACATCAGAATAAATATATGTTTTCAAATGTTTACATTTTAGCAGTGATGTGTTTTATACATTTCGGAGCCTCAGCGTCTGCCTTCATTTCATCTACACTATACATCAACACACTTCTCCGACCTCCGAAATCCTGGCTCATGATATAGTGTGAACATATTGAAGATGCATTATAAGAGGCACATTACTTTTAGATATTCAAATCAGGAGTCTGCGACGGAGGTGATTTACATGTTGAAAGCTGTTAAATCTGCCAGTGCTGGTGGAGGAGGGAGCTGGTGGAGACAGGCTGGAATCTACACACAGTCTCGCAGTGCTCACACTTGGCCCCAGTGTGTGCGGTGTATGTATGTGTGTGTGTCTTTCAGAGCTGCTCGGCACGATGGGGTTCCTCTGCTGCTCTGACCACCACCCAGCCCCTCTGACCACACAGCTGTCCGCTGAAGTGCAAGGCGGGACGGGACAGACCACACATCTCCACTGGCCTTCAACACGGCAAACATGTTTGTCAGGAAAATAATAATAATAATAATAATAATAATAATAATAATAATAATAAATCCAGGGTTAAGATTTTGTGGCTAACACTTCCTTTTAACTAGATTTGAACCTATTTAACAGAAAGTTGTTGATGCGTTCTCCTGCTCTGCTGCCTCAGCTTCACAGGCCTGATTATTACTTGTGTGTACGCAGAGAGTCACCAGCCATTTATTTTGGTTTACCAAGTTAGTGGTTGGAATTTATTGATTTCCAAAAATTATGGATCTTCTGCAGTATTCTGAAATGCCACACAGTACCTATTTGATTGGGTTTGCTATATTTGGCATTATGCACTATAATTCTATAATTAGCACTATACACCATCCACACTATATTTAGCATTACACATGTGAGTGACAAATGAAAGGAAGCACCAACACAAATTGTCTTAATAAAGTGTTGGGTCACCACAAGCTGACGGAACAGCTTCACTGTGCCTCGACATAGATCCTACAAGTGCCTGGAACTGAACTGGAGGGACAGACCCACAATCCTTTCAAAAGGAATTTCCACCATTTGTTTAATGGTGACACTTTAGCCCAAAATCTCCCTAAGGTGTTCAACTTGGTTGAGATCTGGGGACTGTGAAGGTGAAGGCACCCTTTCATTTTCATGAATCCATTCAATGACCCCTCGGGCATTGTCATCCAGGATGAGACCACCCTCTCAAAGAATGAAAGGGTTTATCATTGGATAAGGGTGATCAGTACAGTATAGAGTGACCCTCTTTGGGAACAAGTGGACGCAAACCATGCATAACAGCATAACACTGAACCCTATTACTGTAAGGGTCACACACTCAAGCCTGTATGGTTCTCTTGGTGTACTCTGCACATGCACTTGCCCACTTATGGAGAAATATCAGGACTCATCTGACTAGATCACTCTTTCTCATGTCTCTGTAGATTAGTGCCTGTGATTATACGCCACTAAACTCTCAAATGTGCATTCATGTTTGTAATGAGGGATTTCTGCTCTGCAGCCAGACTGTATTATCACTCTGTGTAATAGAAGTGTGGATGGACTGTTGTTGCTGACAGTCTCATCACACCCTACATTCATAATCAGTCACACGAAGAACAGCTGCTCTTCAGTTTGTCCTTATATATTGCAATACATTATCATACATTAGAATAAATATTTTGCAATGAAAGAAGCTGTTGGGAGTGAACATTACATACACATGTTTCTGTGCTGCACAGTAAATAAATCTGTATTATTTAAGAAAGACAAACTGTGATTTTATTGCTTTGATAGTATTTTCCTTACAAATTGTGTAGAAAACCCCATAAAAATGGTTGTAATGTCTGGATGTTTACTGAATCTCTTCTTTAGGATGTCCAGTATTGTGTAATCTAGTGTTATCTAATCAGTGCTTCATTAAGTTAAATCAGGTGAGCTGCTGGTAGACTTGGAAAAACAAATTCTGGGCTCGTAAATTGAAAAATATGTGGACTTTTTTTGTAAGAACCTTTTTACTGCATTATGTTTGAATTTATTCTAAAGTTATAAAATGTTTTTACACATCAAAACTCATCTATTGGCCAGACAATTTTTTTTTTTATTCTTTGGGTTGTTAAGCTTTTTTTGATTTTCCTATGAAACAGTCTTTCGTTTAGATTTAGCTCTTCTTTTTAAATGTTCTCCCTTGGAAATAAGATTCATTATAGTGGTGTCGAAGATGTTGGGCTTGAAGATGGCTTTCAGGCGGCAGGACATCAATATTTAAAATAAGATGAGAAAATAAATAGTCCCAGTAATATTCAAGATCATTGACATTTCTCATTCAGTTGCTGTATGAATGAACTAAGTGTAATGTGAACTCCTTCACACCTTGGCAGTAGAGACCGCTGAACTTATTTAGCCATCAGTCATCCTGAGTGTGTCCTGATCAGCACAACATCACCACCTTCTGGAGGAAGACTGGAAAAGACTCTTCTGCACAGCTTTTCAAATGAGTTAAATTGTGCTACTACATGTATGCAGAACACACTGTAACCTTAGAAAACAGATCTTACAGTGTCATTTAATTACCTTGTCGTTCAAATTAAGGAAGTATTATTAAATAACTGTGTTGTGTTGCACAATATAACCAACGGCTTTGTAAATAAATGTTTATGTTGCACAATATAATCAAAGTATTGGTAAACAGCAGCTTTATAATGCAAAATATCAAAAGTATCTGTGTTAGTAAATGGATTTATATATTTGTAAATAACATTTCTGTTGCAAGTTGCCAAATATAATATATTAATAAGTATGCTTTTTATGTTATAAAATATTACCAAAACATAAATAAACATTTCATGTTATAAAATATTACCAAAAGTATTAATAAACATGTTTCATGTTATAAAATATTAACAAAGTATTAGTAAGAATGCCTCATGTTATTACATATTACCACGAGTATTAATAAACATGTTTCATGTTATAAAATATTAATAAAGTATTAGAAAAAATGCTTTATGTTATAAAATATTACCAAAAGTATTAATAAACATGTTTCATGTTATAAACAATTACCAAAATATTAGTAAAAATGCGTCATGTTATAAAATATTACCAAGTAAAATATTACAGAGTATTAATAAACATGTTTCATATTATAATAATTACCTAAATATAATAACATATGAACAAAGTATTAATAAAAATGCTTCATGTTATAAAATATTAACAAAGTATTACTAAACATGTTTCATGTTATAAAATATTAACAAAGTATTTGTAAAAAAGCTTCAAATGCTAAAATATTAACAAAGTATTAATAAACATGTTTCATGTTATTAAATATTAACAAAGTGTTCGTAGATATGGTTCATGTTATAAAATATTAACAAAGTATTCCTAAACGACTGTTTCATGTTATGAAATTGATGTTTAAAATAATATCTGATGTTTCAGTAAACCTCTGTTTACAGTGATTAAGGCTGTAACTGTAGCTGGTGCACGTAGAGCAGCATCCTTTATGACCTGAATGCTGTGGGTTATGTCTCTGCTCTCCAGGGTGTTAAGAGCTCCATGCCAGTGTGTCCTCTGAGCAGAGGAGTGTGTGTTTGCTGGTGCCTGTGTGAGGCCAGTTTGCTGAAAGGTAAGAGCAGTAGTGCTGGAGCCACTCCACACACCACAGAGACCACAGGGCAGGGGAGGCTGCGGTCCCCAGACCCCTGGGGGCCAGTGCTGACCGGCCGCTGCCCCACACAGACACTGCAGCCCAGGCCGGCCACAGACAGGCCAAACGTCCTGCTGAGGAGTTTAGAGTTCACTCCTTGTACATGCTGTTCACTACCAGCTACTCAACAAATTACATTTAAAAGGGTGTTTCTTCATCTCAGTGTGGGAAATGTTGATTGGCTTACTATTACAGACACATTCCTTCTGTAGGAGCTGGTTTAAACACTTCTGCATTTTACTGTTATACTGTACTGTACTATTATACACTATATGCACAGAAGTATTTGGACACCTGCTTCATCATTTCTTCTGAAATCAAAGCTACTAAAAAGAGTTGTTTTGCTTTTGTTGGAGTAACTGTCTTGACTGTCCAGGGAGAACTTTTTTTTAATGATTTTGGACCATTGCTGTGAGGATATGATTGCGTTTAGTGACAAAAGCTTTGGTGATGTTGTATGATCACCACCCCACCTCATCCCCAACTCACCAATTAATTCCAAAAATATTGGGTAGAGCACTACCATCATTCCAGAGAACACGGGTCCACTGCTCCACAGCTCAATGCTGGGGGGCTTTATACCCCTTTAGCCCACACCTGGCATTAGGCATGGTGCCAACATCTGGGTCAGCAATGGGTGCAACCTGAAGTAGCTGAATACATTCATTAGAAGAGATGTCCACATACATTTGGACATATGGTGTATAGCACATACATGTTTACAAATAAATGTGCTACAAATGATTCTTTGAGGAATGCATGAGATTAACCAGTTTTTTTTAAAAGTATAAGTAACTCATATACTTAAACAAAAATCAACCAGTTACCCAAATTTAGCTGATATTCAGAATCAGTTCAACTAAACAATGAAAGGTTGCCTTCACAGTCCCTAGATCTCAACCCAGTTGAGATGTTGGTTACTGCCTCGATTAGAAAGAACTTGTGTGAAATAAACTGACAGTCTCAGCAAGCAGTACACTACACAAAAACAGTGTTATTGGAATGTACCAGTCTGGAATGGGTTAAAATGCCATTTGTAGGCTGAGACTCCAGGGAACCAACTGTGAGCCATTATCTCCAAATGGAAAAAAACCTTTTGATCAGCTTCATCATGTTCTCCTTGTCTTGTATTACAGTATATTTGAGGATCTGAAACTGTTTAACATAATAAATATGCAAATATCAAGCAAATCAGAAATACTTCATTGTACATTAGTATAGTTTTAGGTTTTACCCCTTAACTACGGCATATTATTAAGTAACTCCAGGGACTTCTGTACAAACTGGTGGGGCTATTCTTTGGCAACAGAAGTTTGTAATAACACTTTTGGCCCACCGGCGGACCATAGCCTGTTTAAGACCTTTTTTTTTTTTAAAGAGTCTGTGTTACAGAAAACACAAAGATTTGGTGTAAGATGTAAACACTGTGTTTACTGTAAGATCCAAAATGCAAAACCAGCTTTTTTTTTGTATAGCTATGATATCATAGCCATGGCCACCATGAGGACCACCCATTGAGTCTAGAGCACCTAACCCTGCCCATTTACATTGGCGTGTTATAGAATGTTGTATTGTTTTGTTGTTTGTGGCTTCTTTTAAGATTCAATTTAATTCATATATATTTATATAGCATGGTTCACAAAGCTGCTTTACACAGATACGGGTCCAAGCCATTTTTGAGCTAGCCAGTGGCGAGGAAAAACTTCTTCAGGTCGAGAGGAAGAAACCTCGAGAGGAACTAAGACAAAGGGGAACCTGTCCTCCTCTGGTCGACACCAAAAATTGACAAAAGAAACAATACTAAATTAAGATAATATGGCAAACGTGACATCAAGCCATTAAAGATGAAAAAGTGAGTGAAATGTGAAAGTTGATGCAAGTGATGAAAGTTTTTGCATAAGTCAATCAGAGGAGAGGTCATTTTCATTCAAATCAGTCTTAAAAAATAGTAAGAAAATAACAGCCTGGTTCATTTTAATGACTAAAGAAAATTTACTATACACTGACTTTAGGGGGAAACTATAGGGTAAAAGGCCCCTTTAATACTCTGGGCCCACCTGATAACAGGTAAAGCACAAGGAACATCACATCATCCAAATGGACTCTGTTTAACATTTGCTTGGGACTTGCTTCACTTCACTCCCAGGCTGGAAGAAATCTCTCCCAATATTGAGTACCAAGTAGACTAACATGCTGCTACATTCACCAAAGCCCTCATCAGAGCATGCTTGAAATACTTACCATCTGGCAGGCCCTGCACTCGCTTTTATAAAACTCAGTAAAATTACACTACACTTTAACCATACACATGCAAAACAGAGTCAAATCAGATGTCAGAGCCTACATGTCATTTGGATCTGATAAAGCGTGTGGCCTGGGGTCATCTTATATTGGCATTGAATGGCAGCTGGCGGCACAAGCTCTCTTGTTATTGCTAGCGCAGAAAAAGCCCACTTCTCATTCAGCTGTGACATATTTGGAAGTTTAGAAGCGGAGCAGCAAAAAAAGGGCCTTTAAATCTCTCCCCTCTCCTGTAAATTACAACCCTGCATTTTTAATTTCCTCCCCACATACAATGTTATTCATAGGCATCCAAACCAAACACGGGCCGTGCCGTCTGAACAGCTTGGGAGAACAAACTGTCCTTTTTAAAGGCTTAACATGTCAGTGACATAACATAGATCACACGTTCTCCAAGGCCTGTCAATAGGTAGAGGTGAAGTCAAAGAAAATGGAAAGGCTAGAGGGGAGGATTCAGACAGTTGTGGGAATGGAGACGTACAAAAAAAAAAAACAAAAAAAACAAAACAAGAAGTCTTGTTGTTGAGGCCTACTAGGCCAGTAACTTCCAGTGAACTTACTCAGAGAGATATGTATTTTTCCACTTATCATGTATCTGAGAGCGATGACATAAAAAAGCTCTTCCCCGTTCTAAAGAGAGAGGGTTAAAAGAACCTCTCCACGGCTCAGTCACGGCGAGGTCATGCTGGGTGAAGAGAATACCAAAATCATTAAAAACATCTTGCATAAATCACCATGACTCCGTTTGTAATTACCAACGCTCAGATTCAATTCCAGCAGACGGGTCTGAATTCGACAAAAGATTTCCATCCAGTGCAGTTTAGCTGCATATAAAACGGGACTTGTGTTTGATTTGTAACCGAATCCCCTCTCCCTCGGGGGTTTCCAATTCTGACTGTAATAACAGGCTAACACACCGGAGACCTCGCTTTGCCCTCGTGCTTTATAATTACCGCCGGGTCCGTCACACTCGCGTAAACAGGTCAGGAGTGGAGCTGTAAAGAGTGCAATCTACATGGCTGGCCAGAAGAAAGGCAGCACAAAGCCCTTGATGTGAAAGTCAAAACAGAAGGCCTGTGCGATGGCTGTCTTGCTGTCACTGTGTGCAATCTGGTTAAATTTAGACCCTGAAGACAGCTCCTATTTATGATCGAACCACAGACCATATCGGTATAGATTGTTATTATGTTTGGAAATGTTTTGGATTTGATTTCAGAGAACAATGCTGACCTTTGCTTTATAGTCAGTTCCACCAGGGAGAGCACGGCCAGCCCTTGGAGCCAGACTTGGCTAGACAACAGGAGTTTTTACAAACGAAAAACATTCTGCTCTTTTTTTTCCCTCTTCGTTTCTTCTTTTTTGTTCTATTCTTCTCCGCTGTTATTTCTCCTCCAACACGAAAAGGAAACATGTCTAATTCTGTGTCGGCCTCAATAACACACAGTGTGTTGTTACTCTGCCTGTTGGATGCAAAGAGTCCCCATTATCCCATCATTGATGGCTGCTTTGTTCTTGTTTTCAATGTCTCTTCACGCATCCTTTGATGCTGTGTTTTTCTCCCTTTGCTCAAATTCCATTCCCTTCTCCTTCTTCTTGTCCTTCTCCCTCTTCTCTCATACTAAGAATGCGCTGGGTTTCAATTAAGCGTCCAGAGTCCAGGCCCTTTTCTCTAGGGAAAGGTGAAACGTCCACATGAAGGCAGCCACAAGGGCTATAATTGTCCATTTTCCCTTTTCCTGTTTTGGCAGCCCACATGTTTAAAAGCATTTAAAGACTTGTGTGAGTGCGTATGATCATTGCAGGCGTTTTCATCAGCGCGTCGCTGGGGTACCTTGCCTCACTGAGTCACATGTTTGTCTCTCATGCTGTGAGTCTGCATCCTGTTTACAGCGTGTGTCTGTGTGTGCGAGAGTGAAAATGGGATGGCTGTAGGAGGCTCTGAGGTAATTAAGTTATCCTATGCTTAACAGGCTGCCAATGGATTATTTCCTTCCTGGAGAGCAGTGACAATGACATGAGCCCAATAAGCAATGTCATCACTAGGAAAACACTTGTTGTACTGCTTAGATCCCTAGACTCCGACATATGCAGCAGTTTAAAGCAAAAACCCAGAGGTTAAAGGGGCTGTCAGCTAATGTTGTGAATCTGTTTATGCGTTTAGTTTTAGTGTCCTGCATGAGTGTACTGTTGGCTTGCCTCTCTTGTTTCCTCTGGATTTCAGTTTGAGGAATAAAGGAAGAAGATGAAGAGGATGATGAAGGAGAAGAAGGGGCCTTTATTGTTAAAATAGTGATCGTCAGTGGTTTGAGTCCTAGATTATTGATCTAAAAATTGTGGGTTTGATACCCAGGTCCATATAGTTGGCACTAAGCTGACACCAGGTGCAAGGCCCTTAACCTCTCTGCTCCAGGGGCACTGCAACATGGCTGACCCTGCACTCTGACCCCAGCTTTCTAAGCTAGTATATATATATATATTAAAGGAGGAATTTGTATATATGACACTAAAAGGGCAAATATTACATTTTGCACACTTGCACAGTACAACTAAATTATCATTGCTTATTCCTGCTTGGAGAGCCAGGGTCAGAATCCAGGGTCACCCATTCTACAGTGCTATTGGAGCAGGGAGAGCTAAGGCTCTAAGCTTGCTCTAGGGCCCAACACTGAAAGCTTAGCGAACCTAGTGATCAATCTCGATGCTCACCACTAACCTCTGATGTCAAGTTATGTCTCAAACCAATCAGAATGAAGGCAAATCTTGACGTTCCAATAAAATCAACTGTGTTTAATGTTATCACAAGTCTAGGTTAATGAAAGCTATGACATGGACATTGTAAATAACCAACAGGTGAGCTCTCTCCAGCACCAAACATGAAGCACCTTGCCTTCCCTGTTCATTTAACTGGGTCTTTTTCACCAGTAGCATTATGGGTAAAAATCTCAAAAGAAATCTAGTTGCATTCTTGCAAATAGTGACCCTGCAAGATTCTCAGTGATTCTGATCACTGAACAGCAAGGTTCTGTTTGTGTTTCACTGAAGACATTTGGGCTTGAAATCAAAAGATAAACATGAGGCGACAGATCAGAATTTCCTAATATTTTCATCACGTTGTGTTAAACATTGCAGAACATGACACCTTTGGTGGCAACCCACTTAGGTTTTAGGTGAGCAAAAGTTCTGGAACAGGGTCTTAGAGTAAATGAAAATAAACCAGAATATTTGGTCACATATCCGTTTTAAAACCTGCATCAAGCTGCCAACCCTCTGGTGTCAGCAACTATTGCATTCTACCTTTGAGGAGCTTTTAAGGTTTTTGCCAAACTTTTGTTGTTTGTTTTGCAGAGCTTCTCCCTTTATTCTCCTCTTCGGGAGGTTGAATACATGCTTGATTGGGTTCAGGTGTGGTGATTGACTTGGCCAGTCTAAAACCTTCAGCTTGTTTCTTCTAATGTTCTTTGTTCTTTGTCGTGTTGGCACTGTGTTTTGGGTCACTGCCTTGCGGCATTATGAAGTTCCTCCTAAACAGATTGGATGCATTTCTTTGTAAATTGAGAAACTGAGCGTTTCTGTAGACGTCCGAATTCGTTCTGATGCTTGTATTATAAGTTACCTTGTCAATGAAGAACAGTGAAGATTCCAGAAGCAGCCTTCCGAGCCCAAACCATGACCCTACATCCAACAAGCTTGATTTGGATCATGAGCAGATACTTCCCTTCTCTACACTTTGGCATTTCTCTGACTTTGTTAGAGGTTAATCTACTAGTCTCATCAGTCCATGAAACTTTGTTCAAGGTTTTCTGAACAAAGTTTCATCTCTGTATTTCTTTGCAAATTTGAAGGTGGTCTTTCGATTCTTGGTACTGATGAGAACCCCTGTGCCCTGCCCTGTGGAGGTTCCTGGAGATGTTACTGACTGCTGTTTTGGGGTTTTTCTTCATTCACAGCTCTCACAACGTTTGCCATCAACTACTATTGATTTCTTTGGCTGTTTGATGTGTGGCTGTTAGAACACCAGTGGTATCTTTATTTATTTATTTACTTTTGCTTGTGCTATGATGGATTTTCCCTCTTTTCTCCTGTTTAAAATCACAAAAAACTTTTTTTCCATAGACCCATAAACTCTCTGGTCTTTTTTAAGGATGAACCAATATGAAGACTTGTTGTCCCATTCGGCCTTTAATACTGGTTTACTCATTCCCTGTTTGTTTTGAAGGCTTTTTGCCTTCAGGTTTGTTTTGAAGGCTCTTTGCCTTCTGTCTTGTTCTTCAGTGAAAAGAAAAAAAAAAAAAAAAAAAAAAAAAAAAAAAACATGCTCGGTGAGGTTCAGTTCAAGTAACTAACTTGATCAGTCAAGGAAATTACCTTTTGCTGCAAGTTAAAGCACAAGTTTTTTAAAGCGTTTGGATGTATCCAGTATGTTTCTGTACACCATCAGTGACTGCCTTTAAAATAGTTCCAATGACTGCTATACATGTACATGCCACCAAGTTTAATAGTATGAGGTGGCATACGTTCGGTACTTGACTGTTTGTGAACACTTTACTCTCTTTGCGTTTTACCCCCAGGTCCTTCTTCGTCTCATCTAAGCATAAGAGCTGTAACTGTAACCTGACCTTATTGTGGTTTGCATTCATAGTTTGCATCTTGTGCCAAACCATTCTAAAATATGCCTCTGTATTTTACTCTTTTTGGTCAAGAATCATATTGCAAGATGCTTTTCCATAGTTCAATATCTTAGGCTTCTGTGTTTTGCACAACCATCGTATTAGATGTAGAGAGAAAACTTAGCCCAGTGAAAGCTATTACATGTATAATATAATGTAAACCCTCACCTAGAGTCATCAGAGTTCTTGCTGTTGAGAAGTTGTTTCTTTGTCTATTCTTGATGAGATTTAAGTCAGAACGTTATGGGATGATAACTGCGCTTGTCTGCATCGGATATTAGATGATTTAATATTTGAGTTAATATTTTTGTAGCAAAATGTTTAGGTCAATTTTATTCATTTAACTATATTTGGTCTGCAGAAATAATTAAGCATTGGCATGTCTTATGTGAAAATACAGAACATACCAAATAATTGATTTTCACTTTATTAATGTTTTGGTCTTGTTTTTGGTTTTGGTTTATTCATTCGGATTTTTCCAGCCTGATGATGTTAGCCTGCTTTTTGTCATTGACATGTATTTGGTACCGGTTTGTCTCTGGCATTAGCCACCATTTGAAATAAAAAAAAATGTTAAGGTTAAACTCAAGGAAGTTCTACTGCTCTTATTGAGTCCTCCTTTTCCCATACGTCCTCTTTCTGGGATGTGCAAAATGTTTCTAAATTCACAATTTCTAAACTGTGTAAAAAGTGTGATTTTGCATTGATTGTATGTAAACGTATATATATATATATATATATATATATATATATATTTGAACATGTCTGTTTAAGTCCCAACTTCTCTATGCCACTATTGATCTACATGTACCACATGTACATGTGGCCACATTGGTCAAACTGCTTCCACCACAACTGATTGACCACAGCCTAAAATACCTGAACGCAAATGTAAACAAACACAAATCATTATTTTATTGATGTTTTTGCAAATATTGTTTTATATTAACATGAAAATTAAAAAAGAAATGTTCTATGAAGATGGTGGTAAAAGTAAAACTTTTTAAGACACAGGTCAAAATTAGATAACTAGATAGATAGGTAGATAGATAGATAGATAGATAGATAGATAGATAGATACATAGATCACTTTATTTATCCCATGGGGAAAGTCAGTTTTTACAGCAGCAAAATCAAACAAGCTATTAAGGCTATTTATAACACACTGCCACAGTCCTACTTGAAGTCCCCCAGCTACAACATGCTAACCATGGTGGGCACACGTGTGTCTCCAGTGGCCTCTTTTTAGAAAACTAAAATATGGTCACAGTAACTCAACAGTACCAAACAGTAACCACATCTAGAATCGACTTGATACCTCTGATACTCTCTTGTGCACAATGGTAAAGATGTATCAACACAGTTGACCAACCATCTGAACAGCCAACTGTCAAATGCACTTCTGGTTGCCTTCATGTGGAGGCCATGCATTCACAGCTGTAATTCCTACATAGTTCAACCCATACGGATGTGCACTGTTTTGTATTACAGCAAGGACCACAGAAACTGTCAGTATTTTATTACGCATGAACTGCAATGCTTATAAACTTTAGTATAACCCAACCAAACATTGCCCCCTCATGCTAACACCAGATCTACTTAACAACTACAGTCCCACTTAGTTGCCAAAACTAATATTGCACAGTATTTGCACAACAGTCCCCAGCCACTGTGTTGCACAACAACTGTTGTATTAAACCAAGATCCAAAGCTCTGATATTCAGAGAACGTGTTGGTAGCCCAGTGAAAGCTGATAGCATTGTGCTACTTCCAATGAAACCTGGTGCTAATCACACAACTCCCCAAATCAGCTATTTAATGATTTCCGAAGGGACTGTATAAAAGGCCAAGAGAATTCCATAGTGATGCAAACCTTACATACCTCATCAATCCTTCCTAGACTGATGAAAATCCAAACTGAAGGCCCATTGTTTTGTCTCCAGTGAAAGAAGCCTTTCAACACTTTCCTGAAACCATATTCAGATGCAGTAAAGCTCCACTGTGATTTCTGTAAATCTGACACAATTCTGCACATCAATCACATTGACGCTGAAATGGGGAAGTGCTGGAATAATGCCCTCCTGATAACTGTTTTTAAATCACTGGTATAGAAACACATTACTACATTGAACCATAATATTTATAGAAAATATGTTTGTTTAGCATGATAAGCATAAGCATTTGCTGGTAACTGGTTTCAGATGGTCAATGTGGTTGAAAAACTGGTCACACAGGTGAAAACACACCCCATGCTGGTAAGCAAACTGAACAGAATGGACCAAGCTGGTCGACCAAGATAACCAGCATGACCAAGCTGGTCGATCAGTATGACCAGCAAGACCACGCTGGTTGACTAGCATGACCAAAATCAAATGCAAGATATACTAGCTGGTCAAGAGCTAGTTAACCAGCAATCAGTATAGGGTATGTTTTTTGCCAGGATGACCAGCTTTTCAACCACCTTGACCATCAGAGACCAGCTTAAAACCAGCTGGAGCTGGATTCTTCAGCAGCGTGGTTAAACTAACCAGAACAGATCTTTACCGGCATAGCAGATGCAGTTCTCATTTGAGTTTGATGGACTAGCTGGTCTATCTGCTAGCTAGTGACACTAGCTTCATGACCAGTTTGTTAATGCTGGTCAACACTGGTGGATCAGTTAAAACCATCAGACCAAAGCAAAACATACCCTATGCTGGTCAAAGCTAAATCGGTCATCCAGTTTACTCAGCTCAAGTTGGCTGGGCTGTTTTGCCCCCCCCCCCCAGCAAGAACTTAGGTTTACTAGAGCCCCTTACAGCAGGAGACATCTTTATGGCCCATGAGCAATTATTACAAGTTTAATCAGACCTGCATTAGTGGATTTACAAATTATGTCTTCCTCCTCCACTGCAGACAGACAAGTGACGCCACCCACCCAGTCACATTTTATTCATCACTCCAGCTAAATAATGAAAGGGCTTTGAATGATCTTGCATCAGTCTTGCAAAGAGAACATTGAAGAGCATTGAAAGCCCCAGAATAACAGCTTTCAAAACCACATCCGCTCTTTCCAATATGCTCAGAGGCCAGAGGCGCGATTCCTTCTCCAGTAATGGGAGACTGACATAGTGTGACTACATTTGAGAATAAAGTGGCAATTTCTAATAGTTTTAAGCCAGTTGTCCTCATCTTGCCAAACCTAATTACCATGGCCTCAGGCTGAGTATCTCCATAATATAAAATTGGAAGCACTGCTTGCAGGACGAAAGCGCTTGAGCAGCAATATTCATTTTGGAGAAATTAAAGTAGTTAGTTTGATCCTTTATGGGCTTGAGATTACCGTTAAAGCCATGGAAGTCAGTCTTTAGTTCCGATATCTCCACCAGTGATTGTACAGTTCACACAGCTCTATCTCAACATTCAGCCTTAAAGATAAAACAGTTCAATAGGAAACAGTGGTGTGGAGCCAGCAAAATGGGTCAGTTTATTGCTGCTATACGTAAAAGCTTACAGACGTCAATGGAAGATTTGTAAAGTGGTGAGAGTTACTGAACAGTTTTCTGGACATGGCAAATTATTTCACCAGATGTCTTCAAATCTGGACTTTGTGAACCTTGGTAGGTGTGACACTACATGGTCAATCAACTGCATGAGCTGCTCCCTAAATGTCTTGTGACTACAAAATCCAGAACTGGAAACTATATATTCAAATGTCCAGATTTGACAACCTGTGACACAGGCCATCAAAACACCTAAATGATACAGATGCTACTGCACATCACTAGACACCATTAAATCATGCTGCTTGCTTTAAGAGGTCAGAATCACCACAGATAATTTGTAAAACTTGTTTATTTCATTGTTTTAATGAAAACAGCAACACTGAGCGATCTTAAAGCTGAAGGGTTACTGTGTAAATAAGTACACATCCATCTAGGACACACAGTTCCCCTCGACACGGACATACCAAATGAAAAGGTACAAGACTCTTGTGTGCAATCTTCAAAATGGCCCGATTCTGGAAACAAAACAGAACATACTGCCAGAGAGACATTATTTACAAAATGAACTGTGTTGATTTTACAAAAATGGGAAAAAAAATATATATATGGCTGATTTTAAAAACAAAGTGTGGACTCCATGTGAGTGACTGGTCCATGGGATCTGAAGTGTAAAGTGCCTGAACTTGAACTCCACACTCACAGGCTTTGAGATGTAGCGACCAAATCACTGTTTGCTGAAGGACGTTAAGATGGTACACACGGACATTCATGCTGTTGTACAAGCTGGAAAAAAATAACTCCAGAGATGGGCTTTATTTATATTACAACCAGTGTAGATACAGCCAAGGTGTTGAGAGTTCCACATACTTTCCAAAAGCCACATTCAGAATTTCTCTGAATTCGTTTCTTTTTCAAGAAGAAGGTCAGCAAACCTTTGCTGAAGCTCTTTCTCTCGTTCCTGTTGCCTTTGCACATCCTCTCTCAGGGCCTGATTTAAAAAAAAAAAAGAAAACAGAAAAAGCAAAATCAGTAGGAGAACTTATATGCTCATGAAGCTAAATATATAGTGAGCATCTGTTCATATACCACAGTAAACTATGATTCAAGTCCGACACCCTTTTTATTGCATTAGTATATTGTAACTGGCAGTAGTTCAATTCTAGTGGTTAATTGGCTAAAACAAGTGAGGGCATCACCTCTTGTCTACGTGGGATGGCCATGTCCTCCTGCTTCTTCAGCTCCTGAAAGGTGTGGAGCTCCACATGGGCCTGCTCCACCTGGTCCCATAGGTCACTGAGTTGTTTCATCAGCCCCATTGCGCGAGACTGGTACCCGCCCAGCAGGATCTTCATCTTCTTTTCCATCTTAGCTGCACGTTTAGCCTCCATGGTCATGTGCCCCCTGTTAATCTGGATCAATGCATATAATGGAGTGCTTTAGTAGTAGTCTACTGGTTAACGCATTCCAACTGAAAACATAATGTACTGCCTTATGATTACTGACAGCACAGGCTGTGGTCAATAAGAGGGAAGAGTCTCTGTGGCTGTCAAATGAACAGTAAATAACATTCAACAACGCTGCCACAGATCACACACAGTCCAGTAACATCATCTTTTTGCCGTTAAACAGCTCTGCAAGCACACAAGTGCAAATCACAGCAGCTCGCCAAATCATAGCTCACTACTACTGCTGATCAAACGGTCTGTGGAAGTGAGACTTATTTCATAACCAAACTCAGGAGCGGTAAACATGCCCTATCAACAATTAGTAAAGGGTCATCACTACATTCCCAAAAAGGCAAGTGAATGAACACATGAACTTTACTCTGTGCCATTTCACCAGAGCGTGTGATGCACAGAAAGGACCAGACTGAACCTTCTCCAACACAGTAGGGTTTTTTTAAAGTGAGCACAACCTGATAAATGCGTAGCTTTATGTCAGAAATAGGACACCATCATTATCATACTCCATCATCAGGGAAGTATTTTTGTACTCATGGCTGGCTAATACAAGGAAATGAAATGATTTCTGATCCCCATTTAGCACCCTGCCGTGGGTACGCATACCACAGTTTGAGATCCACTATCCTACAACATCTATAGTAGGGATGGGCAAGGTCAAATACATGGTTATCCACCACATCGTCCCGGTCACACAAACACCATGCATCTTTATTTTTTCCGTTTTACAGTTTTTGACATGATGTGAATTCTGTAGTAGTTTTTTTATGTTGTGCCAAGAGTTCTTGACAAATGTTCTAAAGTTTCCAATTTGTGCGACAGTAAACAGTATGTCAGTATTACTTTAACTGAGCAGGTATTTTAAGGCTTAAAAAAGGGTACTTTAATATAAATTAATTATGTATCTTATAACTTTCAAATTTTTTTTGCGCAGTGAACTGAGACACAAGCAGTTGATCTTGCAGCTCACGTTAACCCAAAATGCAGATCTCTATGCTAAGCTATCCATCAGAATAATTCTAACCAAGACGCATTTCTACACTTTTAATACAAATTGGTGCTTAAAATCACAAACATCTAAAAGGTAAATCACCAAATCAACTGATCATATACAGATCTATACCCGTCAACCCCCTTCTTTTCCCCTGTATTTTACTCTTCTCCTAATATGTCCTCCTTAGATTTTTAAAAAGGCAATAATAGTTGGTGGATTCCTGTGAAAACACATCGAGGGTCTTTGACTGAACCTGGGCCGCAGGGCCTCGTTATCCCCACTGGTGCAGAGCTCAGGGTGTTTAAAGCTCCTGACCCCCTGGGTTTGTTTACTGTGTGGTTGAGCAGAAGTCTGAGGGTGTGCAGCTGTTTATGGACCTTCCACAGATGACACCCCTGAACTGAACTGCTGCAAGTGGCTTCTGAGGCCTGTTAATAAATGTGGTATGCAGCTGCCACTAGCATAAATCCTGTTGATTCTATGAATGAGAGGCGTGCGGCAGCGCTGGGCTCACTGCACCCCTCCAGGAACACCCCTTCCCCCTTCTCCCTTCGCTGCGTTCGACTGTGTGAATGGGCTCCAAGTTTCCGCCCCATGTTCCCGGCCAAGAAATATGAAACAAATGCACCCTTTGTGAGACGGGGGCTGCCTTGATTAACTGAAACTTCGCACATATGTCCGCCTCAAGACCCAGGCCAACTGAACAGCTTTTAGTGCCAATAATTTCTGTCTGTATTAAAATAAGGGTTGGCTCTGAATTGTCATTGCTAATTTTTCTTCAAACTCATCAAAATCGATTTGAAGGACTAATCTGTGTTTCTCTTGGCCCTCTGGGCAATGAGGTATGAAGCTTAAAGCACCAAGTACATTTTAAACGAGCTAATAATTGGCTTAATACATTAACTGTTCTCATGAAATGCGTTAAATGTTCTGTTGCACATTTATAATATGGGATCACTTTAGTTCAAAGCGATTCAACTGCCATGATAAAGCGCTCTCCACTGAAATACAGTGAGGTGAAAGTGTTTTTTTTTTTTTGACATTTTTTACAGTCAGACCCTTACAACTAAGCATATACTGCCATCCAACCACCAGATCGAATGTCAACATTAAGTAGCCAGCGCCTCCTTCTGGATTATTTTGGAACTACAAATAGATCAATAAAAAAGAAATGCAGTTCTGCTTCTTTACCTCCAGTTTCTTCTCCAGGGACTCGATTCTGTCCTTCTTGCTGGCCAAGTTGGCTCTAGTGTAGCGGTTCTGACCAGGCAGGTACAGCACCTGGCTGTAGCACTCCTCCCAAACCTGGTTATAGGCATCAATGGAAAGGTCACCATGGCCCATCCCGTGCTTCACCACCTCCATTTCCAGCCTCAGCAACTCCTTGGCCTGGTGTTCACAAGAAAAGTTAATAATTCACACCTTATTTTTCACCACACATACTTCATCAGTAGATACATAATCCATAATGTACTACATGAGGGAGAAAAGAGAGCTGTGATTCTGTTCAACCTGTTGAACTGTGCAACAGACTGAATGATAGACATGATATGTTTTACTGACCATAAAAGAACAATGAGATCAGAAAATGCCAACCTTTTTAAGGTCTTCCTCGCCAACTTTTTCGTAGGGCGTTTTGTCCAAGTAGGCAATGTGCTCAGCATTATTGGAGCTGGAGCCCACTCCCTTGCCCTTCTTGGCCAGGGCCTCTGTGTAAGGATGATGCATACTGTCATAGTGGACCATAGTGATCATTTCCTTCTTAATGAGCTCCTCTGCTTGCTGCAGGTCTGTTAGAGGAGGCTCCACATTCTGAGGCCTCAGAATAGTTTCGTTCACCTGATGACAAAGACAGGCGCATCATTATAGCACACAAGAGGGACCTTCTGAGTCATCAGCAGCTCTTACAAAAAGTAAACTAAAAAGTTAAATACACAATGTAGGAATGTAGAATACTATTTGAAGGGTTATGAAGAATTAGCAATAGTGAGGCTATCTATAGCTCAATTTATGTGCCTAAGGTTTATATTCAAGCCCTAGAAACATTGTGATCTGAAGTATATTTTATTGAATCCCAGGAGAAAGAGCTCACCTCTGAAGGCCTGGGCAAGTCCCTCTGCACTGCTGTGTGTCTCTGCCTCAGCTCCTTCTCCCGCTCAGCATCTCTGACTGCCTGCAATAACACCACATCCATATCAATTAACAAAGCCCTACTTAGCTCCACAGAAGAACAGAATGCAGAGCCTATGAAGCAATTCTTCACCAAAAGGAGTTTGGTAATCTTCAAATTACATTACTCTGTCTTTACAACAAGATCAAATTCTGCTGCTATGTAATCGTATGTTTGCCAAGGCGAGCCTAGGCTCAGCAAAGACTTTGAGGCTTGTACCTAAAGCTGTGACAGCAACCTTGTTTAACTATCATTTTAAATGCAACTGGAGGCAAACGGTATTTCATAAGCCAAGTTCATTCAATTCATGGTGTCAGAATCTACCTCCAAAAACCCTCTTCTTTATCAAATAATTGACAGAACCAATAAATTCATTGACTACGTCACATTACATGACTTGACATCTGTACACCCTTTTTACATTGTGTAACTGAAAACAGGAATATACAGACAGGCAGAGTCCTGCATTATCCAAAAACATTTTGGACATTTTGGAAATGCATTAAAAAAATGTTTGTGAGCTTTTCAGCTACACAATATAATGCTGCTGGCTGAAGAAAACATCTTGACTGTGCAGCTCAACAGCTAAATAGCCAAATACTACTGAGCAGTTTTCAGGGCTGCATATGCTGCTAGCCTACAGGGATATGGCTGCATTCACTGTACAAACAAAAGTATTGGAAAACTGCTCATTCATTGTTTGAATCAAGGCTTTTAATATTTGATTGAGTAACTCTACTGTCCAGGTAAAGTTTTCTACTAGACTTTGGTGCATTGCGGCAAGGATTTGATTGCATTCAGCAACAAGAGTGTTAGTGAAGTCAGGATGTTGGCTGATCACCACCCCGCCTCATGCCCAACTCCAACACCATACCACTGCTCAACGCTGAGGGGCTTTTTACCCTCCTAGTGCCAATAGGCTCATGTTTCATATTCTATTGCCATTACTATAGGAACCAGACAAGCTGTGTGTGAGAATCTGCACATTTCTGCCAGCAACGTCAGAGCTGAATGCTGAAAGTTTAAAGGAAAAAAAAATTAAAATACAAAAATTTGCGATCAGGATTTTAAGGATTGGATACTGTTTGGAACAGCATTATACAAAAAGGCAAGAAATATATATATAAAATTGTTACTGACAGACTAACAAGGTCTCCCAAATAGTCTTTATCTAAAGCCCTCCACTGACTATCACTGTCACCAACACTGCATTCATTAAATCCTTTGTGCTGTGAGAATAATCACTCATTTAACTTGATGAAAACCATGCTCTGAATCTGAGAAGTTGGCACAGATAATACTCAGCAAAGGCATTGTTAAAGCCCGGGAGGATGAGAAACAATTATCACTGGCATGCACCAGCCTGCATTTGTGAGCAAAAACAGGATACTTGCATATTTCTAAAATCAGCATAGATCTCCTGTGAACAACACTGTGCTTTCACACCTGATTAATAAAAAATGCAACTGGGAAACTTTTTTTTTTTTTTTTTAATAAATGAAGAGCCACTGACTTGTTTACGTAGTTCAATGTCAGCTGCATCCTCCACAAAGCTCTCGTCCACCTCCGGTTCTTCTAGCTCCCTTTCAGCGTTTTCAGGCAGCACAATCTCAAAGTCATTCTTGGGCAGCGGCAGAGACATCAGTCCCAACTTTAGCTGCTCGCGAGACTCCCGTTGCTGGAAAGACACAAAGTATACATGAGCACTGTGCAGTGTGAAACAGCAACTATGAGAATTAAAGAGATTTGTGCATTCATGCACATGTTTTGTCACACACCAGATGTTTGGCATATGCTGGATCTGCATAGTCCACCACACCATCTTCAGAGTTGATGTTAAGTTTGTCACGCAGTGGTGTCCTACCAGGGGTCACTCCCATTGAAGGCTTTGGAGTCATACCGCTATGAGGCGTCAGACCCTCGGCACCATGACTTGGGGTTCTGACAAATAAAACGTGATGCAGGTTCGGTATTTGTGCTTTGAAGCTTACAGCTAAGAGTATACTACCATTTTCATTCAGAGTATGATTTAACTGAGATACTACCTGAATGGTGTTGAGAGTACAGTATTTGGGGTCTGGACCACCTGCCTCTGTGGTGTGACACCAGAAAAGTCACTCTCATGTAGAGGCGTGTTCAAACCACCCTTTAGAGGCGTGTCCACATTTGTGAGTGCCATCAGATTCTGAGCTTCCTGGCATAGGAAATGGACAATTAAAGCATTATGCATGATATTACAGCATATCTAAGAAGCTACATTGCACTGTTTTAAGTAAAAGTAAACAATTCCCAAACATACCTGCAGAATCTTGTCCTGTGCTGCAGGAGTTTGTGGTGTACGGAGGGCCATAGCATTATTGGTAACATTGTACTCAGAGAGCAGTGCGCTGGAGGCTGAATTTGTAATTCCTGACTCTTCAGCAGTCTGCCGAGCAATCTCACTGGCCTGGCCAAGTTTGACCACTTCTTCCAATTCAGCATCAGAGATCTGAAAAAGATTTAACCCTTTAACCACCCCTGTGTAGGTTTACACTTCACAAGATCTAGATCTAGTTCTTTACTACATTAATGCCACAATTAGCAACAAACCCTAAAACAGAACCTCAAGGGAAAAAAATGTGCGGACCAGTTATCAAATAATTAATAATGATTCCTGTGCTAATAAAACTAAACTGAATAACAACCCTAGAGTTTAATGAATCAAGAGATTTATGATGAAAGGCATGCACCAATGAAGATATAAATTACAGCACTTCTACTAATGTACCACCTGTCACAGCAGGATGACATCTTACCTGTGGTGCAGGCAAGACCAGCTTACTCCTCTTCTTAGTGAACTCAGACACTCCACTGGTCTGCAAAATGGCAGAAGGGAGATCCGACTCTTTCTTCTTCTTGATCTTCTGTCTGTCCTTTTTACGTTCCCTTTCCTCCTTTTCGCTGTTAGAAGCCATGAAACGACAATAATGTTCAACAAAAGGGCTAACAAAACAAGACCAGCTCTATGTATGCCCAATTCAACTGGCAGGGATTCAATACTATGCCAGAGTTAGAGGCAAAATTTGGAACCCAGTCACTCACTTTCTGAGCTCTCCGTCAAGATGCTGCTGGCGAAGTCTTTTGAAGTCGGGCTCAAGTGGATCATATTGCTCCATAGACGTATCATAGAATCCCTGAGCAGGCTTCTTCTCAAAAGGAATTTCTGCATTGTAGTCTACGCCTCTCTTCTTCTTTCTCTTCTTCTGAATATCGATGCCTGCAGCACGCAACTCTCTGCGCTTCTGCAGAGCTGCCAAACGCCTGAGGGAAGAAGAGAGTATAGGACTCATCTAAAAGCAACTAGCCATGCTGTTTCAGCACAAACTTCTGTGTACCATGATTTTACAACAAACATAGCAGGCCACAACTCACTCCTCTTGTAATAAAATGTTTATTTCTGTATGGGACTTCTCACCTGGCCTCCTCAAGCTGCTTCTCCCTAGCTTTCCGCTTGGCCTTTTTGCCCTGTGTGTTTGCAAGACGAGCCCTGGCCTCTGACAGCATTTCCAGCTCATCTGCAACAGGACAATAACATCTTGATTATTTTCACTTTTTTGAATAAGTAAATACTTAGCACAGCTCTGTTTTTTTAGCCTAAAGGGAAGTTGTCTTCTATGTAATTTAGCCAACCTTCATCCATATCCACGGGGTCTGGCCTGGCTGGCTTAGTCTCAGGGTTAGGGTCAATCTCCCCTGGCTTGAGTTTGCGAGGGTCATCTGTTGTGTCTTCTTCATTGTCTCTTTGGGCAGCTTTGTCTCTGTCAGAACAGTGTAATGATGTAAATAGCTGATCATGCTCATGCATAACACATAGGAACAGTATATAAGAACAAGCACTTACAGGAGAAATTCATAGTGCTCCAAGCACTGTGCAGCTGTTCTGCCAATGATGGGAGCTATTGTTCTCCACTGGGTGGGCATCAGCTTGGCCAGATGCAGCAGCTTTTCCTCTTCTTCACGAGACCATTCTGTTTTCTTAATGCTGGGATCCAGCCACTCATACCTTGGTGGGTTGAAACAAGCATGAGATCATGTATGGTCTAAAAAAGTCTGACAATTTAACTAAGTATACACAGAGCCACCATAACATTTAAACCACTGACAAGTGAAAGAGTAATATTCATTATTGTGTCAAGCTGTCAAGAGGTGGGCTATATCAGACTGCAAGTGAGCAAAAAGGTCTTGAAGCTGTGGTGTTGGAAGCAGAAAAATGAATCCGAGTCACTTTGAGGCTTCAAGGCTTAGGACCCAAGGCTCACAAAGAGCAAAGACTAGCCTGTTCCATAAACTAAAGCTACTGTAGAACAAATTACTGATAAAGTTAATGCTGGCTATGACAGAATGGTGTCCAAACCCCACATCGCACACACCACAGCTTGCTACATGTACTAACACACTGCAAAGAGATCAAGCATCTGTGGGATGCAGTAGACAAACAAGTCTGATCCGTGGAGGCCCCACCTCACATCTTACATGACTTGACATTTACATGAGACGCTCTTAAGGTCTTTGTGGCAGATATTACAGGACACCTTCAGAGGTCTTATGATGCTCATATCTTGATGGGTCAGAGCTGTTTTGGTGGCAGAAGGGTGGTTTTAATGCTATTGCTGATCAGTGTACATGGCTTCAGCAGACGATTAGCATTGGAGAATTACATACGGCAACACTCAGCAAGGACAGACTTACCATCTAGCTTTACACTGTTTAGCCGACTTTCTATGGAGCAAAGAGGCAATCCGGGACCACTGGTTTTTGCCATATTTCATTACAGCTGCTTTAAGGATCTCATCCTACAGAAAGATGATAGGGAAAGGAAAAAAGATAGTTAAGTTTGAACAGAAACACCAACACGACAACAGACACTGCACAAATTAGAGGTGAGACATATGACACAAATATGACGATATTTGAGTCATTTTTACAATATTTTGACATGCATACAAAATGCCTCAATAGCAGCAGATTCTTAAAAACTGCTGTCCAAATACTCCCTCACAGTTACTTCAATAGTCATTGAACTTTCACTGCTATCCAACTAAACAGGACCATTACACTCTCAGTAATAAAATGTACAGTGCTTTTAAAAAACTGAAGAAAGCCATGACAAACTCATGAGAAGAAAAGTATATGGTGTATCATCATAAAAATTACCATGAAATGATGATCACATTACCCAGTCCAAAAACAAATCCTTAAGGATTTTAAGGAATCATAATGATCAATACTTTTGAGGAACCGATTATTGTATTAATGGTCAGTGCTGTGGCTTGGTTTGGCACTAGCTAGCTGGTTACTCAGCCATCTACATCAGTGCATGTCAGGGTAACATTCAGCTCTTGTGCTGTAAATCCAGCAGGGCTGCAGAGTATGGGCCTTTTTCTGCACACGGGGATCATCATTCACTAAATATTGAGTTCTCCTGGGACTGAACTAAGTGGGTTAGATCAGGGGAGAACAAGCTGTGCAGTTTCAGGCGGACTGGTAAGACAGTGAGATCTACAGCTAGCGTCTAACTCACTTCAGGGATGCACAGTCTGCACCCACACCAACCCTGCAGCTAACCAGCTAGCTAGCTAGTGCTAACGCTTACTACCGGTCTCAATAACCTCGCTAGCTCCCTGGCGTGGCCCATAAAACCATAAACCAGCAAAAAAAAGAGCGAATTACAGCGTAAACTCATGAACGACAGATAACTAGTAAGCATGTCGCTCTCTAAGCTAACTTAACAGTTCACAGCTAAAAGCTGTTAGCTCGGTTAGCTTAGCCCCGTTGCTACATTGCTACTGTCCATAACCTTACCTCAGTGTTGCGCCAAACGCCACCTTTAATCATGATCCGCGGCATCTTGGCTGTTTAGTCTTTACACACACACCCCAAACAAGAAACACGGCTGCAAAAGCAACAATATACAAGCTTCTAGACAACAAGTTTAACTGTGGCGCTTCTCAAAAACGAGAGCTGGCTAAAACATGGCCCCGCTAATGCAGCGCTGGGACAGAGCAAATGGCTTCCTCTCAGCGGGTTGCCAGATCCGGTCTCGTACATCCACCCGGTCATCTATCCAGCCACGGCTATTGAAAGATGGAGGGGTTTTACTGTAGTTTTTTTTTTTTCAGAATAACCAAACAAATAATATAAACAATAAACAACTGCAATAAAATAAATTAAATGTGACGCAAAAAGTGCTACACATGTTAAATTGAATAAATTATTAAATTGTAAATAATTCAGTTGTAAAATGTATTTTTCTAATAATCAAATCACTAGTACGAAATTAATTAATTTAAATATAATATAATATCTAATAATGTAATAATATAAATTCTCTGTACGTGTCAGTGACGCTTAACCTCTAATTATGTAGATATAAGTCTTGAGGTGATTGGCTGAGTATTGTGGAAAATCTGGTAACAACAACAACAACAACAACAACAACAACAACAATAATAATAATAATAATAATAATAATAATAATAATAATAATCCGTTAGATGTATATTAGATCGTAAACACATTTTATTGAAAATCTCTCGATATCACATAAGGGTTTTCACTCCAACATGGCAACCTCGTTCCCGTCCAGTTATTCTAAGTCTGTGAGCGACGTGCTGGAGCTCTGCACTGCCACCTAGTGAACTGGGTCTCCGGCAGGTCTGACTCCATTCAGGGCTGAAGTCTGCTGTGTTAGCTGCTGATGCTGTTAAACAAATGAGCTGTGTTTCAGGCTCACCAGGGGCTCCATCGTCACATTCCCCTGAGCAGTTTGCCAGGATGACAGCTCTAACTAATGCTTTCTTAAACCTCCCTAACAGCCATGCCTTGATTTGCACACCAGGAGTTGTTTAAACTTAATTTACGTCCACATGACATCCCTGATATTTCTGCCTGCCTTTTTTAAATTGATCATTTTCTGCCTCCTGAAATGTTTCTAACCCAACATAAGAAGAGCATTTCTTATTAATACTGTTGTTTACAACCAATGAAACGCCACTGGTGACAATAAATAAGGTATTTGGAGATGTGTTTTAATTTTTTATGAGAGTCATTGTTCCTGCATAGCAAATGCTATTAATGAATTTGAGTCAGCAACCACTTATTTGACTCCCGCTGCAAAAATGAGCTTTGTGTTTATAGTTCACGATACTTCAATAAAACTTTAAAGAGTTTCTCATTAACATTGGAGATGATGCTGTGACCTTGGTGGATGTGCTGTAGCCGACACTACATGAACAGAAGTCTGGGGAAACCTGATCAGTCAGTGTAGAGAGTTTGTCCTCGCTCACTACATCAGTAACCAGTCTTCACTCATTTGGGAAATGCTCACTGCATTTAGCTACATGAGCATTAGTGAGGTCAGATACTCATGGTTTGTTCTAGATACCAAAGCTACTCTACAGCTCATCCCAGAAGTATTGGATAGAGCTTCATCAGTCCAGAGAGCTCCACAGCCCAATGCTGGGGGGCTTCATACCCCTCTGGCACTGGGCATGGTGACTTATGTGCAGCTCCTCCAGAGTGTCCCGTTTTATTGGTGATGCTTTTCTATGGGAGATTATACAAGCTGTGAGTGTCAGCAGTTTTGCTCTGTTTACTCTTGCCTCGCTGCTAATCTTTGACTTATTCTACTGTAATTGGTTTGCAGTCTCCTGAACAGTTTGAACACACATGGTTTAAATGTGTGTCTGACGCTTACATGCTTAAAATGGACATTTCTAGTCAAGATATAAATAAGTTTAAACTGCACCTACACATGAACTTCTTTTTAATATACGCTTGAACAAAGAATTTGTAGCACCCAACAAGGTCTCAGCGTACGACAAACCTCTTCGGATCTGTTGGAAAAGCTGCTTGAGAGAATGCCAAGAGCTGCATCAAGACGTGATGGCTTCAGGCAGCTTCTCCATAACTGCACTGCCTCTAAATTCCTCTGTGTTCACTATCCAGCAGCTGCTAGTAGAACCAAGACACTTAAAGTGGATCTTATTTAACATGTTTTCCTCCCATTGATAAAAAATGGAAGAGTACTCTTCTCCGATGTGAAGCTAAAAACTGCATTACAGAATACACATGCAGTCCTGCACAATCTATCTCAGCAGTGTTTCCTGTAAAGTACTATATAACATTATAACTAATACAGATCAGGAAAGGATGGTAGTCAGAATGTGTTGCTGTATGGATTTGTTCAGCTCCACCAGCAGTTACATATCTAGATAGATAGATAGACCAACCGACCGAATGACCTACCGACCGATCGACAGAGAGACAGATAGATAGATAGATAGATAGCCACAGACAGACAGTCAGACAGACAGTCAGACAGATAGATAGATAGATAGATAGACAGACAGACAGTCAGACAGACAGACCAACCGGCCGACTTATGATCAATAAAATGATATTGTATGAAAATATAGCAGCTAAGAGTATTTGCATGTAAAAATCATTTAAACTGTAAAGTGTTCAGCTTATGTATGGCCCGGGGTAGAAGCTGGGTAGAAGTTTGTTTATCCATGATGTGATGGACGTGAAGCGTCTCCCAGAGGGCAGCAGATCAAACAGGCGATGTCCAGGGATGAGTGAGTGAGTATGTTGGTTGCTTTGCTGAGGCAGTGAGCGCTGAAAAGGTCCTCCAAAGACCACAGTAAACATCCAGTGTTCTTCACCTGATTTATTTTAATGAAGGACTGATGAAATAAACTAGGCACTGGTGTAAACTGTGAACACCATGCTCGAAGCGAGTAACAAACACACTCATCAAATACATACATTTGTTTGTTTGTACTGGTAAATAATTTTCTCTAATTTGCACCAGAAGATCTCACACCATGTCCAGGAAGTATTATAATGAACAACTGAGAATGGCTAAAGGTGTATCTGCACTGTGAAAGCCCACCTGCCGGGGGCAGAACACAGCTGCCAGGGCAACTTGGCACAGGACAGACCTGCAGAGGAGCTTCAGCTTTAGGCAGTGTCCGGGTCACCATCACAGGCGGGTGAGGGGACAACAGGAGCTCACTGGCTGTCTACAATCTAAAGCACTTCATCTCCGGGTTCAGAGGTGCATCTGTGTCTGGCTGAATTCAGCAATTTCAGCGGAATTGCAAAGAAAGGAAATTGCCTTTCATTTTTCAGAGACATCTTCCATTAGCATAACCCTCCAGGTAATGATGTGCACTGTGGAATATTTAATTTCAGATGTGCAGATCAGATTGCCATTCTACTATTACAACAGGATGGAGACACTGTGTGTGTTAGTACATCTGCAAGCCCATTTATGACCATAGCTAACATGGTAATTGGTTTTCAATAAACGCACTTAGGAAGAAACAAGATGCAATTTCACAATTATTCTGCCGCGCTGTAAACGTAAGACAAGATTGGTAATAATCATCAGATAGCTATTCAAACTGGAAAAGACAGAATGAGTCCTTGTAAATGATTATTTTCCTATTTGGCTTTTAATAGCGGCAGCAGGCTGAGATGTTCGCTGATGAGAAAAGGCCCATTCTGTTGTGCAATGAGAAGCATCGTCTCCAGGCTATTCAGGAACCAGGGGTGTCACAGCTGGGGGGAATAGTGGAACTGACTACCCAGGGCCCCTAAGTGAAGGGTTCCCTCAGGGGGCCTGGCCTCACAATCGTGCTTTGGTGTACAATTTAAAGAAGTTCTGTGTCATTACAGTTCTAACTAAATGAATATTAGCTAAACGTTTACAGTAGGTTGAGACTGTAATTTCCATGTTGGCGTATACGCTTAAATGTACAGTCCTTTTCCATGTAGTAAAGAGTGGGGCAATGTCTGATAAAAACATAATATTAACTTTTTGTAAAGTTATTAATGCTGTAATGGCCCTATAGCAGGGCCATGTCCAATTTGTCAGAGCAAATGGACAGATAATATTCGCCTTCATTACTGAGGGGCAGGGCAATCACACCACGACCTAGGCCACAGGGACAGCAACTGGGTCCCTAAAATCATTACTGGGCCTCTCTTGGTTCAGACAGGCAATTGGGAATACTGGGAGTGGTCTGCCAGTTGACTTGGAAAAAGAGACAAGATGCATAGATGAACTAAACTTGAAACAAAAGCAACAGCAACAGAGCAACAGGTCAGTCAGAATAAAACATCAGCCACATGTACTCACATAAAGCCAGCCACTGCCATCGTAAATGTAGCTCTATCTAGCTAACAGATTTAACAGTGGCATGCCTGCTTACATAAGTGACCCTGCTTTTTAATTATACACTCTTTAAAAGGGGCACTTCAAGATTAAGATCATCCTTTATAGCCACTGCACAGCAGTACAACAGAAATGTGCCTTGATGTTTAACCCATAAGTGGCAGTAAGCACAAGCACGAGTGACTAGGGGCAGTGAGAACAAACCTGGGGACAGCAATTGGGGGTTAGTTGCCTTGCTCAAGGATACATCAGTCACAAATGTTGAGGGAGGAAAAGACACTGCTGGTATAGGGGACGAAACCAGCAACCTTCTGGTCCCAATCCCCCAAGACGTGGTTCTTTTAGGAACCTTTTACCTTTGAAGTGGTTCTTTGCCTGGTTACAAGGACCTTTGCGTTAGAGGAATACCCATAGCTATATAGCACCAAAAGAATCTGTTTTGTATAGGTCATGTGGTTATACTACATTTCAATTTTTATTGTGTTGATATTTCCTGCTCTTGCCAGGAAATATTTGCCACGCTGGCCTAATTTTTTTTTTGTCATTGATCATATTTGCATGTTTACATATTGAATGATTTGTGTCTTGCACCAGTAACTGTGACAACTAGCTATTCCATCTATATAGTAGCTACAATACAATGCCTGCAAAATATCCCTGCCATTAAAGCAGCATTATGGAGAATTGGTCATTCTTGCTCCTGTGCTCTACCTACAGACACGTTTCTGGACAGTCTGAGAGACACAGTAGAGTAAAATTACAGGATTTAACACATATAGGACTCGCAGTTCTTGCAAGCGTTGTCCAGCCCACTTCATCAGTTATGTAGTGCAGTTTCTAAAGTGACGAGTGACAGAAGCTATTCTATTCTAAATATTCTATTTTAAAGTGAAAATGCTACATAATATTGCTCTAACCCTCTGCCAATGTAAAGCTGTAATGTTAACACAAACTATTGTTTAAGTTTTTTAGCAGATATGTATGTTTATGTTTTAAAAAGTTTTAAAAAATCATCTGCAGTTTCTTAAAAAAAGAGGTGGTGGAGTTTCGAAGTAGAAATGCTTCCATCCTCAGCCTCCCAGTGTTGGGAACATTATATGCAATATGGGAGAGTACTAATGGGGTCTGGGTAATTGGCTATTTAAAATTGGAAAGGAAAATTGAAAAACGTTTTTCAAGAAAGAATGCTTTCTTGAGGGTCCTCACAAACTTCATTTGCATAGGGCCCAGAACATAGTGAATATTCCCTGCCTACAACATTCCTGTAGATGAAATCTGCACAGTGAGACATGGTGCTTTACATAAGAATTATTAAGTAATTTCATATTGAGATTTATGAAACGTTGTGGGAGTAATTGTCTAAATTGTTACCACAGCTTGTTTTTTAATTATTCATTAAGTATTATATTTAGTGTATAATATTTGGGGCGTGCATGTTTTAATGTGATTGTTTAGGCCAGTGCATCCCAGCTCAGGTGCGCCTGCACTGCAGTTTCATGGTTTTCCTACACCTGAGTCCCATCATTAGATAATGATTAAGTCCTTCTGGAGCAGAATTGGCTGTGCTAGAGCTGGAAATACACAACACTGTGCACTGCAGGTAGGACTAAAGGACCGAAGGCTGGAAACAGTGTTTATGAGATACAAAATGCTTTATTTATAAAGGATATGCTCTAAGTTAAATTCAACTTGATGTATGGGAAACAGCGTGGGTAGCCCGGATTGGAGATTAAATGGGGAAGATGGGATTTAGAGGTTTAGGACGTAATCAGCTTACAGTCATATTGTGACATTGTGTTTCCCTGGCTGGAACAGGTTTAACCCATTAAAGCCAATCAACTTTACAAGCTCGATGAGAAACGTAATGACCTAGGAGGACAAATAAATCCACAGCATGGGATGTAATCAAATTTACATGCCAAGAGCAAAGTCGTATTAAAAGTCACTCAATTCATCACCATTTCCAGTCGCCCAGCTTTAGAACACATTTGAAATGAGAAACAAATCAATCTTCATACAGGCAACGGTGGAGAATTTCTGCAAGTTTGCAGCATCAATGAGACGTATGTGTGGGCAGATGAGAGAAGAGCAATGTTATTTTGCTCCCCATTAACTAATGTAACAAGGAAAGATGTGCCTCTTTTACTTATTGATTGATTTACTGTGTCTAAGGTCCTCTGTGGCTCGCTCTGGGTGAAGACTGTGATGGATTTGTGACTTTGTTATGCGTCTCGGCTCACAATTGGAAACGGCAAGTTGGATACAGATCTCTACAGATGCTTCTGTGGTCATAGTAAATATTAGCATTTTAAGGCAGAGACTTTACTCTTTCCCGAGAGATGTTTAATATAGGCATAATCTGGTCTCTAAATGCTGTCATAGCATCTATTTTAAATGAAAAGCTCTAACAAAGCCGAAAATCCATAGACAAACTTCTGAGAGAGCAGATGAATGCTTCATACTTTGGTCACCTCTTATTGTTACAACGATTGAACAAATGTTTGCATCATCCGGGAAAAGAAACTGTTAATGACTTGAATGTGGGCTCACGCATGTTCAGGGCCTGCCTCACGGCATTGAACACAGCAGTGGAGGGCCGAGGCAGCACTGCATTATCGCTGTTTATTTTTTAAACTACGTATGACATGAGAGCATGTGAATAGAAAGATGAAGACGTTACCTTTTATCCTCATGCTCTCACCTCTCATATTTAACTACACATAAACGTATTATTATAAATTATTATACAGCTTTTTTTCTCTATCCAATTTTAAAAACTGATTTTTCCCCATAATGTCACATGAATTGAGGTGTCATGTCTTTACCAATGTGCCACCAACAAATTGGACAGCTGATCATGCTTGAAATAGAGTGCTAACTGACAGTTCTGTTACAGTTGAATAAATTTTTTTGGAAATGCTGTTTGGGTTAGCTTTAGCTTCCCAGTTTCTCGGACTGAACAGAGTAAATCAGTGGGGAGAGCAAAGATCTTTTAATGCTGTGTGGGCAGAACAAACCACATCAACATACCACCCAAGAGTAGAAATGTAATGAAATATTGGTCATTTATGGGTTACTTAGATGTAGATGTCGTTTTCTATGACACTGAGTTGGTGTCATTTATGTCATTTATGACTACATAAATATTGTTTATGATTTGATCAGTAATTAATAATTTGTGTAGTATTCACACAATTACCATAGGATGATTCTAAACAATCCTTCAAGTGAGATTTCATGTTGGGTCTGGAACCTACCCAAAATTACTGAAAGCAAGACAGGAATACCCCTGGACAGAGCGCCAGTCCATCACTGGCTACCACACACCCCCATCTGCTCACACCTATGAAAATGTTCACCCATCATGTGTTTTGGGAGGTGGGAGGAAACTGAAGCACTTGAATAAAGCCCACACGGGGAACACACCTTTCAGGCAGTAAAGTGCATGAATTCTTCTTACTTCTTCTTTGTCCATTGGGATGTACTTGCAGGGCCCCTGAATCTTCTTAAACCACTTATAGCTGGCAAAATGGCCCTGATTTTGCCAATTGATCACCATTCATGCAACATGCTCTGCAAAATATGGCTTATAAATATGACTGGAGTAAACAAACCTTAATTATGTTTTTATGGCATAAGAGCAGCATTCATGCAAAGCTCTGTCTGAGATTGAGAGATACTCCAAGAAGCATGAAGCCCATGTTCTCTTCCCTCACACTTTTCTTTGCTCTCAGTCTAGCTTTACATTGCAGCGGGCTGGTTCGATAGTCTGCGCCTGGGTGTTGATTAAAAGCAGAGGATAAAAAACTCAACACAGCACGTAACAAAAGAAATCTAATAGGCATGTGGAGCTGTCAGCATGTGACTGCAGACCGGGACTGGGATCAATAGTTTCTCAGCTCAGGCGGGGTCTTCTCTGCTCGTCCTGAGGTCAATTGGCTGGAGGCAGGCCCATTGATCAGAGAGGAAACAAACCTGAGCGGCCCTGGCATCCTCCAATCCCTCGCACAGGTGCATGCTCTTCAGTATACTCTTAGACATGAAGTCCAGTAGGATTGACACGTTGCTGGAGTTGTATTCTCTGCAATGCACAAACATATATCGACTGTAGGTCTGTGGTGGATCTCCCCTGTTTAAACAAGGAACTACGTCAAAGAAAACAGTTAGGTCAACTGAACAAGCTACACTGTTAAAAGTAGAAGATCCTTGAGGAACTTTAAGAGGGTCTTCAACTTGAAACCGTGGAGGGAACTCTTAAGGTGGAACCACTTTGAGGACCCTTCCAGAAAAGGTGTTTAGAAGGAAAAGGTTGTTCGTAGCACCTTAAGAGATTCCGCCAAAGTTTCAAAACATGTGTAACAGTGTATTTAGCCTTGGATTAGGTCAAATGAGCAAAAAAATTGGGTCTGTTTTACCTGAAAAATACACGGAACCTCTGTACTTACTGTATATGAACGTTGGAGAAAGTCTATCTTTTCCCCCAGCAGACTGATGATATTGAAAGGTGCTCTGCTGAAGTGAAGCTTTAAAGTTGGACTCAGTCTTTTTCAATCTGTTATTCTTCTCAAGTGCACACACTCCCTCATTATTTTCGCTGAGTATGAATACTTGCCGTAACAGTGCACTTGAGACAGAAAGAGAGAGAGAGAGAGAGAGAGAGAGAGAGAGAGAGAGAGAGACATACATACCAGATTGTCACATTCAGCTTAGGTAGTCATGGTAACCCTCGATTCAGTGTGGACCTCCTACCAGGCTGATTGATTCATTAGGGTTGGAAAGACTGCCTTGGCTCTTTCCCAGTCCAGGAGCGGTTTAAGAATAATTCCATACAAACACTGTGGCCACAGTTAGGATGGGAAAATCCATTACAGCCTCCAACATTTGTTCTGTTCAGAAGGGCCCTGTGGGGGCCGGGAAAAAAAATCCCACTAACGATTAAAAACAAAATGAAACGCAAATTCAAACGACACATGTCACATCAGTCAGCAAGCACTCAAATGGTTGATTCTCTTTTTCTGTTATTACTAGAATTCACTATAGGCAAAAGTATTGGGACACCCCCTCATGAATAGTTTCATTCTAAATCAAGGGGTGTAAAAAATATATTCAGCTTTTGTAACAGTAACTGTCTCTACTGTCCAGAGAACGCTGTCTGCTAGATTTTGGGTTTGATTGTATTCAGCGTTAGTACATTAGGGAGGTGGGGATGTTGGATGATCAGCACCCCAGACAATCCCAACCCCCCAACTCCTCCCAAAAGTACTGGATGGAGCATCATCCGCTTCACAGCTTAATGCTGGGTTGTAACCCCTGTGTCAGCAATGGGTGCAACTTAAAGTAGCTGAATGCATTCATTAGAAAGGGTGTCCACAAACATTTGGACATGTGTGTATGTGTCACCATATAATAGCTGTGGATGTGTTATAATAATAAGCTCAAAAACTGAATAATGAATATCTTATATGTCCGCAGATCCTTGGTTACTCATCCTTATGGTTCAGCTGTACCCAAAGGTGGTTTATTGGGGCTATTTCCTAAGTTAGAGTATATAAATAATATCTAGCAAATGGTTATTTTTTTTAAGTAAAAACAAAATCTTACATTCTTTGTATTTCTCTTCTATAATAATCCGCTTTCATTTACTTCATTTGTCCATCACCCTCTGATTATGCCAAAAATCCCATCAGGGATGCATTTTAATAGCAGACTGTCAGGTGGGAAAGCAGCTAGTTTACAGTTTCAGTGCAGTCCATTTCCCAAGCTGACATCTGCTGTCAGAAGCACTATTTATGAAATTATAATGTCCAAAAAGTAGCGAGTGGAAATGTTTTGCTTCAGAAAAAAACTAAGGTCTCACTCTCTGGCTCCCTGAAAAGTGATGCCATTCCTTCTGTATTCTGAACCAAATGCAATGCATTAGGCAAAGATGTGAGGGCTTTTTACCTTTCTAAGAGAAAGAGTGCCTTTGTGTTTCCTTCCCTGAATTGGAGCAGCTACATTTATTTTACCATATTACAATTCAAAACACACCCCTGACACTCTGCACTCTCCGGAAAATAAAGAAGCTCCGCCTTTGTGTCTAAAAGTGTTTTTTTTACACAATGCCTCTCAATAATCAGACTCATTTGAAGAAAAAAAAAATACAAAAAAAGCTCTGACCTTCACATAACTTAAATGCACGCCTGACACTCATCTGTGAGTGGAGTAGCTTAAATCCATCCTAAAGAAAAGGAAATGCTACTTAGAAATAAACAGCTGAAGGAATAAACAGTATTAGGCCCATTATTGAGTTCCATATTAGTACAGCCAGCATCTATGAGTATAGGAAAATAGGGTTTGTGAGGTGCTATTGTTCTATTTTTGATGAGGAATCAAAGGATATTTCAAAAGTCAGTAGTGTTGCAAAGCAGTACAGATGTTGCTGATGAAACACAATGAAATTAAACTCCAACACAAACAATTTAGCTAATTTAAACTGATTACTTTCCTTTTACATGTACATAGATACAGGGATATATGTAAAGAGAATAGTAAATACAATTAAACTAGTTACTACCCACTTCTGCTTGCACTTATTAGGCCTATTATACAAGGCTTATTATACACTAGGGTGAGACTTCTGTACAAACTGGTGGGGCTCTTCTTTGGTAATAGGAGTTTGTAATAACACTTTTGGGCCACCAGCAGGCCATGGGTCATTTAGCGGGTTAACCACCAGGGGTACAGTACAAATTATATATACTGTATAGGAGATATAGTATATGCATACACACTGTTTGTATATGTACTAGACACCTGTCCCTCCTTTTAAAATCAAGGGTAATAACAGAGAGTTATTTTTTCCTTTGATACAGTAACAGCTTCTACTCTTCTGCAAAGGCCTTACATCAGATTCTGGAACATTGCTGTGAGGATTTGATGGCATTCAGCCGGTCCAGAGTGTGCTGTTACATTGCATGCTTTTCTATGGTAATTAAGCAAGCTGTGCATGTGCAACTGAATGCCTGTGTCGGTTTTGGGTGCACCGTACAGTAGCTGAATTCACTCATTAAAAGGAGTGTCTGAATACTTTTGACTACTGCGTAAATAGACTGGTACAATCAGAACAGTTAGGTTTCTGTGTGCTTTTCTGGTTACTGTATGAAGCTCTGAATTACTGTATGAAGCTCTGAATGTCAGACATCTATTATATATATGATATTTTTTTTTGATGACACCACTTCTGACACTGCTGATAACAGTGACATTATCAGATATTAATTAACATGACTGCCAAACACATCGGGTACAACAGATTTGTGTAAACTGAGCATGAAATCAGGGGAAGTTACTAGATGTGGAGTACGTGATAAGATTTAGTGAAGCTGGCTTACAGGGTCAGCATCTTGTTAATGTTAATCTACACAAAATCTGTTGCTCCATAAAAGTAAAGGAATGGTTTAAGAGCCAAGGTTCAAGGTTGGTGACACAAGGAAAAAAGAGCCTGAATAAACTAATAAAAATCGCAATCTGCAAATCGCTCCAAAACTCCTCCCCAGTATATCCACTATCACCACACAGTAAATGGTTGTGTATGGAGGACAGTTCAACACATGAATGCCCGAGTGTGATGTGGTCATCCTGTGGAGATGTAAAGAGAAACCTCTGGACTTCATAAAGACGTGCCACGCTCGGTGGGGCACTGACAGTTCCCTCCATCGAGACGCAGCCTCAGGCACACACACACACCCATCAGACACAAGGGGACAGCTGCCAGTCAGCCTGAATCATTCCAGCGTTTACCGCGATCACAGTCCCACAAGCCTTTGCTACCTGGTGCCGACAGGGAGGACTTATGGGGGATTGGAGCTGCTGTGCTCAGGGTAACACACTCGCAATGTTAAACACACACTGGCAGTCTGCAGGCTGACAGCAGTTTGGCGAAGCTGTTTATTCTTTTCCAGCCTTCAGGCGAACTGTTGTCAGATTGCAGTGGGTGATAGTGGGGGGACAGGTTGGGGGGCAACAGAAGGGGGGGATGGTGTGGGCAAAAAGTTTAAATGCTGCAGCAGAACTTTCCAGCAAACTTAAAACCACCTCTGCAGCAGGGACTGAATGGATATCTGTGGTCGGCTTCCTAAAACCTGCTACTATAATGAGGTCTCTGTTGGTTTTAAAAGACCTCTGCAGGCCATTTCAAAACATAGCATTTGTTTTTTCATTATACTTTTAATAATTTCATATAGCTTATCTACCCATCGCTAAATTGTGAAGCATTACACAAACTGTGTTAAGGTTATGCTTCGATTTTAAACCATGCTTAGGGATAGGTGATAATTAATGCATTTGATGGGACCTACGTATTTTCAGTTGTTATTTGCTGTATACAGGGTGTGACTGTGCTTGGTGTGAAAAATGACACAGTTTTACAAGCCCTTTTACAGCCCTGTTATTTTGTCTAAAAACGAAGCATGCTGATTTTCCATTTATTGGTGGGCTTGTGGAAAAAAATTATGAGCTCTGCTTTTATTGGCTGGTTTACTACACCATGATGGCCTACAAGAGCTTCAAAGCATACCGTTACATAGCATAGCTCAGCAGTTTAACAAGATCTTTATAATTCTTTTTTTGTAATTATTTCTGTGTCTTACAGGTGTCCTCTCAGCACAGCGTGCGGTTAGCTAGCTGACAAGATTGTAGCTGGTTATGGCCCTTTTCCGCTCAGCCTAGCATTAGCTTTGAGCCTTTAGACTCATTTCCACATTCTCCCAAGGTCGCCATCACATTTGACCTCGGAAGTCTTTCACTAGTGGGTTGAGTGTATGTAAATATTGGGGGTTTGACTATAATGAGTCAAGACTGTTGTGTGTAACAATTTGGGATTTTGAAATTGGCCATTTTTCAGCTCTGGTTTGATTATACAGGATCTTTTAAAGGAGGACACAAGTAGACACAAGTATTAGATTGCAGGGGCCAACACACAAGCAGGCAAGAGCAGTTCAGGCAACTCCATACTCACAAAACCAGGTAACAAGTAAGGGTCAACAACACAGAAACCCAGTGAAAAGAGAATGCACCACAGAGACTTTCTGAGCACCAAAGGGAACAAACGCGTATATCGCTGTGTCTCTAATATGAAATGCTGCCCACTCAGACAGGAGTCTGAGGAAGGCAGGATGGCACCCAGTCATGTCTTATTGGGGGAAAATGCTAATGGAGAAAGATAACACAGCTAAACTCTCAAATCTAGCAGTGAGCTGTCGATACCTTGTCAACGTCAGGGCATATTGTTGCCTTTGTAATTCAGTTACAGAGACATTGAGTGCCTTCCAGGGCCCTGTCCACGCATATCTGAATATTGGATATCTGGAGGTTTTTGAATGCTCTCCAAAGGTGTAGATGTTTGAAAAATGTGTTCAGTGCTGTTGGGTGGACGGAGAAAACAGACGCTTTATGAAAAGGCTGACGTCACAACTGTTTCTGTGTGAATCCTAAATACCTTATTATTCATAGTGACATACATAGTGAAGTCTACAATGTCAACACACAGATAGCACTAGATACCAGATTGCATCATATGAATAAATGTAAATATGAATCTATTACAAATCTATAATCCTCTACTTTGATTTAGAATCCATAATTTGTAGCTTTCATAGTACACTATAAAGGATGGAGTGTGTAATTCTGAATTAAACCTTGATGTGGTGTTTTGAAGTTTCTCTTTATGAGGTACTGTCGCCCCATGGAGGACACATATACTCATATGCAGTGTTTTTGTCTCTGTGTGGACAGAAATATTTTCAAAAATGTTTTTAAAAAAATATCTAGATGTGTTTGGACATAGCCTAAGACTATATCCACTTTCAGACAAAGCCAAAATATGTGACTGACTCCAGACGCTAAATGTGTAATGACTCCAGGATAGGCTGCAGGTGTGTGTGTTATGAATGGGTGGAGCCAGGAAAGAGCATAAGTTTGGAAGATCCAATTACAAATGGACAAGTCCAAATGGAGTGTCCCAGTGATCTGAAAATTCATGTTTGTCCATGGGTTTCTTTTCTTCTTCTTCTTGTTCATATGGTAGTGGTCGTGTTTCACTTGAACTATTGGCTACACTGCCACCATGGCAGTGCACTACTCCGTCCCATCTGTATCTTTAACCTTGCAAAAATATGGATAAAATGAACACAGAGTACCAACAAAAAGTGATATCTGTATCCGTGTTTAACGTTGGGCAAAAATGAGTCTTAATGGTTTCATATGAATACATGAATCATTATAAAGACAGGTTGGAAAATGGTCATGTGAAAATATATAGCCATACAAATATTATTTCAGAGAAAAAAGCATGGGCCCTTTAATACACATGCAATTAAATAGAAGTCAAAGACAAGCATGTGCAAAGCATCCACAGCAGACCATCTAAATACAATGTCACCGCTTTGCCTTACGACAGAGCTTTATGTTCTGAGCTTGACATGAGACTGACATAACCAGTGGCCACCAATGTTTTCCTGCCCAGCGATCTGTTCATGTGATGAAAATAAGTCCACAATCGCATCCGAGTGTCATGTCGAATTCATGTCAAAGCATCTGCGCTGTTGTACGAAGCAGAACATATCCTGAAGTGCTTTGAGCACAAATGCATTTATTGAACGTTTCAATTCAAGAGCTTAGGGAACTGGAAGTTCTTGGCTTTGTGATCCTGTAGGGTAGTTTTGTTCAAGTGTTTGATGATTACTGATCTACTAATCTTGCTGTGTGAAGAGCAAGCCTTCCCTCAGATCCTCAAGAATCGTGGCTTTCGTCCAGATATTTGTGATCACCAGAGCACATTGATTTTTTCATTAAAGTAATGTGAGCAAGAGACTGTGTGATTTAAAACGAGCTGACAAAACCGCGTCACGCTGCACTGAGCTGTTTACGGGTCTAGCGGAGGCCCACTTTTGGGGCGTCAGGTAGCAATGGCACTGTCACTCAATTGGATGGACAGGCTGAATAGAAACCCAGAGGCAGAACTCAATCATGTGAAAACATCACAGCCTGCTTCACAAAGCCAACACGCAATCAGGGTTGGTGGGCATGATACCATGAGTGCTTCAGAATTCAGAAATCGTCAGGCTTCAGAATTGATTTCGCTATTTGCTATGTTTACATGAACACCAATGATATGAAGTTTAGTTTATGACTGCAATATATCATCACTGTCATGACTTCTACAAGTCCTGTATGTCCCTGTTTGACATCATTTAAAAATAATAATAAAATTTTTTGTGTGGATAGTTTATGATGGGCCAATAGGAAATTTTACATTAACTTTGGACTGAAAGTTAAGAAAGTTTTGTTTCTTCTCCTAAAGGCATGAGTGTTTGTTCTGCCAGTGATGGCATCATATAAATACACAGTTCAATTACTGTCTTAGCTCCACCCATTCACATTAAAGCTATATGAAGTGTTTCAGGTCAGACTGCCTTTTGAAGAATGCACAGTGCAGATCAGCCAATCAGAACAAAGGTAATTTACATTTATTTAACATTCCCTGTTTATTAAATATTGTGTATATACATATACAAATTGTGGCTGAAAAATCATTTAGCAGAGTTCCTAGTAGTACACAAGTCTTATAAATTAAAGGTTCAGTACATACTCCTGAAGGTACTCATAAACAATATTATAAAAATAATTCAATACAAAACTAGACAGTTTTAAATAATTATTAAAATACTCTTGGTAAATGTGCTATTATATGGCGGTCACATGCAGGAGGAGGCTTAGCTTAACCCAACAGAAACGCAAGTCCAAAACAACCCAAGCACACACAACATTTGTGAAGCTGTGTAGAACACACAACACCACACAAAGCCACACTGAAACAAAGGGACAGCTTATACACAAAACAAGGCATGATACACCTGGGATAGATAATGAGGGGGCAGGGCTACAACGGAGACACAGGTAAGATCAAACCATACACACAAACTCACGAGAGCCAGACGTAAAAAGAGATGAAAACAGAGCAGACATGAAAACAGGGCAAGGCAGAAGCTACATCTTACAACAGCGTTCTCAGCTCTGATATCCTAAATATTGGCAAAGATTCTGAACGAAACATAAATTGCGGAAGAACGAACAGCTTCGAAGGATGACCACAGATTGCAGTTGCAGTTATTAATCTGTGTCTGTTTTTTCATTTAGTATTTTTGTGTCCTCAGAGCAGCTGTTTCCAGTTTTAGATACAGTTTATCCAGAAAACTGGTGAAATGTTCACTTCTGTCAATACTGTCCAATCAGATTCACAAACATGCTCCTCACACTACTGAAAACCCCAGCATGACTGTCAAATGGCGTAAAACTGCAGCATGAACACGAACAACGTCAAAATGCAGTGCAGTGAAAGTGGAAGTCCCAAAATATTGAAACATTAACCAATTGTAATAAACTACAGATACTACTTGAAATATGCACGTTTAATAGTACACATACCTTGATACCGTCCACCACTGCTAACTAAACGCATTGGTGCTGATGTGTTCATGTGAAGAAAGTTACTGACAGCTGACACGGAGCAGTATGCTATCTGGCCTTCTCAGTGTAATGCCAGAGGTTACACAAGGCCAATTTTACACACAAAAATGAGTGATATCTGAAATCTCCAGGATCTGACTCGTTATTGACAATGGCTGTGTGTTTCTCAGTGTGTCCTAGTAGGCCGGTGCATTTCACAGAAGGGTTACTAGAATCAATTCGCCAATTTCATCATTTCCTCTCCTGCTCGAGATGGAATGGACTCCTTCTGTCTGGTGAGAAAAGTGTTCTTTAAAAAAAGAATCTGGTGCAATGAAAAGTTTATGGACGCCTGTTGGAAAATGAATAATGCACCGTGTGTCATGTTTCATGTTTCTACATTGGGTTGCTGACTCATTCCCCACTCTGCCCTCCATTTGAACCCTGCTATCACACCGCTGGCTGAACAGTGTCTCAGTGGACTGCTATTGATTGGAAGAGAAAAAGCCTTACGAAAGATCAAAGCTGAGTATGAGCCTCTGTCATTTTACTGCAATGTACCTCAGTTTCCTCTCGGTCTCTCCTCTCTATCTCACTTTATCTCTCACCTCCACCTATCTCGCTCCATCTTGCTGTCAATGCAACGTCCTCATTGCTTTAATTCGCCACTTTTGTCTTCTGCTCTTTCTGGTTGAAGGAGCCCTGCATCTACTTACTGCTGCTATCAGTCTTCATAACACTCCAGCCTTCATTTCCTCCCAGCTGGGCTCTCGGCTGTCAGTGAGGATATCCCAGGGCAGCAGTCCCTTTGCTGGTAAGGCCAAGCGCTGCATGATTGACAGGGACACTGGAGCTGATTGGGAACAGTGGTGAGTTGGCAGTGGCTAGCACATGAACCCGCTAGTCTGGACCAGACTTGTCAAGGCTGAAGTTGAGGCAAAAAAAAAAGAAGGAAGGAGTGTGATAGAGTGGCATTTTTTAATGAGAACCTGGAGAGATGATTAGAAGCTGAAGATGTGCAGGTGAATAGGAAAGAAAATGATTTCAGAAATGGCAAAAGAACAGCTAGAGAGAGCTGTTAGCTTCCACGCTCAGAACTGCAATCTGCGGTGACCCTACAAAGCTGTTCGTTCTTCCGCAATTTATGTTTGGTTCAGAATCTTTGCCATGGCTTACTCGTCTCCTGGAGGGCACGGTCTAATGATCCGCTGAACAGCCAGTGGGCGATCATCACTCATTTCTTTTCTCGTGTGAAACACGTCGAGCTCTCAGCTGGATCGTGCCTCTCATCCTGCGGATGAGTTCTGTTCTCTGGAACTTTGAAAAGATTATCTCCAGCTAATGTGCTCTTAATGGATTCCGCCTATTACCCAACTGCTGGCCTGTGCGGCTGCTTTGAAAAATGGAGTGATAAACTGTCACATCCAACAGAATATTAAACCCCTTTCACGTAAATACAGTTACACAGAGGCCATTTTAATCGCCATTAAATGGCGGTTCGTCTGTCGTTATGGTAGAATAATGACCTTGTATTACTGAGGTGATGGCTGGATGTCTCACAGGCGGGGTGGGAAGCCTTCCAAGAAAGATCGGAAATCTGATGCATTTCCTAGACCTGCTTTGACGAAAGCTGGCCATTTATTTAGCTTTCCTCTGTGGAAAACTTTGCTGCCATATTCCGCCGCCTTACTGCTGGCCACATTAGGGTACTTCAAGCTGCAGAAGTAAATGATGTCCCCTGCCTGGATCTGCTGCGCTTTGTCCAGTTCTTTGAACTACCAATGTCTCCTGAGTGTATTAGCTGAATGTGCAATAGCTCTAATGGTAGAACTCATACTGGTTAGAGTTTAAGTCCAAAGGATCTTCCAAGTACAATGTTCTGAGGAAGTTCAGAAGCTTGATGCATATTATGCATTGGGTCAAAGTGTAGAACAGCAGAAATGCTGCTGTTTGGTTTGTGCGCTGTGTACCTGATGGAATTAGCGTTGAGCTCTTGCAATGAAAACACACAAGCATTCCATTCCAGCTTTTTCACCTTTTTCAGCTTTTTTTTTGTATCAACATGTTTACCAATGTGTGTCGTATTGATGTATGTCTGCGCCCTTGTGAGTGTGTCTCTTTGTTCACACGTGTGTTTGTGTGCTAGTGCGTTTGCCTGTGTGTACACAGTCCCGTGGCTTTGCAAACGGGGCAGCTTATCTTCTGTGGGCAGGCCAGCAGGCACCTCCTCCCCAAAGCCACAGCGGGCTGGCACACGGCTCCCAGAGGATGTGTATGTATGAATAGTTAGAGTAGGAACATGGGACAGTCAGGACTGATGTAGAATAGCTTTCTGTATGCTGTCATATGAAATGAGACACATCACCCTCTCACGTAAGTTTGTTTTCATACCTTGTCAGGATGTTAGATGTTGCTGTCCAATGAAAATCAATAATAAAGCTCTAAATTACTCAGCATGAACTCTTATTTTCTATTGAAAAGTTAGGGGAATTTTTGCCTTCTCCTGTAAAGTCACCATTTTGGAGATACATGTTTTTCATTGGACAGTGATGATGTGTACTACATTTAACATTCTGGACTAAAGCAATTACAACTTCAGGGTTTTATTCATGGGGCTAAACTACTGTTGGCTGAATAGGGAATATATCTTTGCTGTCATGCAAAAACCTTGTATCTCCATTTTTTCTTCAGTTTTTGACATAATTGAAATCTGGAATTGTTCCAGACTTATGAAATATTTTATACTGACTTCCACTAAAAGTTGTAAAGTTGCCTTATTAAAGCATTTTTCGCTATCTGAAAAAATATCTTCTGAACATTGAGTGTGAGTCAGTGTAAAAAAATATTTCATGTAATTTTGGACCATTTCTATTAGGCTGTTCACCATGAATTTTTATCAGTTAACTCAATTAAGTTTAGTCAAAGTCCTAACTCATATTTTATTAAGAGTTGAGTAACTCAAAAACATTACTGTTTCATGCCATCTGCAGGTTAGAGCTATATCTACCACTAGACGTCCCAGACTGGCAGGCCTTTAGCAATGCAGCACTAAGCCCTGGAAGCACTAAACTTACAATCTCCTCACACTTAATGAACAGACAGTTAGACTGTTGTACCACTCTAGAGCTGTAAAATTACAACACATAAAACACAATTCTTCAAGAAGACTGTGGAGGTATGAGTACGAACAATGTTTGAGTCTTTACTGTAATTTAAAGTCTTTGGCTTAGGCCCTGTTCTCTGTCCAGGTCTTGCTACATCTGGACCTAACAGATCCTGCTATGTATAAAAGGCAGGGGCGGAGCCAACTCCCTGGGCAACCGTAGAGGACCGGAAGGAGGGAAGAAACGCCGCATCAGCAGCATCTAAAATCAATGTGAGTAGAGCTTTTAAATACAGGAGGAAGCTGGTGATTGGCTGAGGAAAAGGTGACGCAGCATTTGGGTCTTCTGGTGGAACTTTCATTAGAGCTTTCATTTCTGAGTACATTTACCTTTCTATTTTTTCTTGGACACAGATATGGTTTCACAGCTCAGAGCGGCACAACTGCCTGCTTGTCAAGAGACAAAAGATCGTAAATTCAAATCCCATCTACACAGCAGCCCACAGTTTTCGTGAATCAACTAAATATATATTGTAGACCAAACTGATATGCAGAACTACAAATGTAAGTTAGGAGAACTTTACTTTATCAGTTTAAGTTGGCCTGACTTTAAAACAGAACAAAACACTTTAAGTCACGACTGTGTTGGTTATGGGTTTGTAGCTTAGCCCTGTTTTGTCTGTTTTTTTTATACTGTCAGGATATTTTTGTGCTGAAAATGTACACACATACACACTGACATCAAACCTCATTATGCTTCTCCATTTATTATTTAACAGAAGGGGAAAAAATAAGAGCCAAGATTGCTCCCCTGGTTGCAGGAAATGTCTGCAAACTAAAAATAAAGGCTTCTGAGCAATCTGCTCAGTTTAGACCTGGTTAAGTTTAAGTATTTAGAAGAGTGGAGGTTAATGAACTAATGGGCTGCACTGTACAAAAGATTTCCATTTTCCCAGAATGAACCTGTGTCCATGCCTGGAGGAGCACTAGCTTACTCCATCTCTCTAGCGCTCTCGCTCTCCCCTGTGCTCTGGCCTCAGTGCTGCATTACCTGGAGGATCTCTAAATAAAGTCTTAGTTCAGTTTCACTGAGACCAGCAGTGCCCATTAACCACAGCCACAGTGCTCTTTGTGTTACTGCGAGAGAGAGACTCGACTGACCAAGCACTGGCTGCACTGGACCAAAGCACAGCGATGTTGAGGATGGAAGTAATTTAGAGAAAAAACTGCCTTGATACCCTTCCCATTAATAGTAATCAAACCAGGTACATGATTAAGCTTCATTTAGGAGATTTTCAGTAATATGGCTATTTTGTTTGGGAACCAAGAATAGAACTGTCTGTTCTGAGTGGACTGAGTGTCCAAACCTCTTCATGAAAATGCTAGAGGCTAGTTACTTCCTTTTTCTTTTACTTATGCTATAACAAGACACTGTTGTCATAAAAATGCCCGTAGCTGGTCATTTTTCAGTGTAATTAATATTGAAGACTGTCACCCAACAGCACCAGTGCATTTGACTCTAAAGCTGCACAGTATGTTCTACATACCACACTACCACAAGGTGGCGTACCATCTTCATGGTGCATGTATTTAGTACCTCTGTCTCTCTCTGTGCTTGTATGTATGCCTGTGTGTGTGTGTGTGTGTGTGTGTGTGTGCGCGCGCTAGTGTGTGGTACGGAGCTAAATGAATGGGCCTGATGAGAGATTGCGTTGGTCATGTTGAAAAGCTTAAGCAGGAGTTAGCCAGTGGAGAGATTAAAGTTATCCTTTGGGCTCTTAAGGAAAAAGTCAGGTGTACTTAAGCTGTTTAAATCAAACTGGATCAAGCATTGATTCAGATAACTCCTTGCGGGCAGGGATCTTCTGCTTCCCTTTAAAGCTTAAGAACTTTACAGAAAGAGAATGTTTGGTGTGGTCATTTGATCGCTAACCCATTTATAATAATTGAAGGCCTGCAGTCAGAGCTAAGTCTTTAAAAATGCAGAAACTTAAAACTTTCTCCCATTTCCTTAGAGAGTCTTAGCCATTACCCACTAGGCCTCAATCCATCATAATGTACCACTGCAAATTTCGGAAAGCAAACACGTACATACTGAAAGCACAGCTTGCTATTGCATAATGCAGATCTGCTTCCCTCTCAGGGCAATCCCAAGCCAGTCTTCAGGATTGTAGATTCTATATACAGCCCATCAGCATCATTATCATCTACACTACAATACTACTACTACTACTAATCCTGATACAACTTTATTACAATGAACAAGGTTGTTTTGAGTGCAAACTAAAGTACATCAATATTAAATGAATGTCTGTAAGTAAATGATTTATGCAATAATATATATATATAGTTGCTATCATGCAAAAAACATAATGTGACATAATGTGAATCTGGCTGTTGTTATTTCTGTCCAAGTATTATGATGAATGACCAATAGAAATGCTCTATGACTTGGAATAAATTACTTGGAATATTATTACATTGACTTCCATTAAAAGATTGTTTTCCCTCTCCTATAAAGTTGGTGTTTTGGGGGCACTATGACAGTGACAATATATAATAAATAAAAATAAGTACAACAATAATATATTGTGTAATAAAAAAATAGATATCTATGTGAGCTGTTTTAAGGTGCAAACCTGTAAAAAATCACATTCCACCTCACACTAGGGGTCTTTTATAACTCACAAGAATAGAAATATACTCTTCTTCCATGTTATTTAATTTGAATCATGTTCTTCTCCAGAAATGGGGTAAACAAGAACATCTACATCTACACTTTTTTACACAAGCTATTCAATTAAATGCGAAACATCAGGTGATACGAGCTGCTCATTGTGTTTGGTTTCAGGTTTAGTATTTTTGCAGGCTTGAGTAAAATGTTCAGTCTCTTGCTGTAATGGCTGGGAAACTGTGGATCAGCGACCCGCTGACTGGGGACAGATTTAATGTAATAGCTGTGGCCTGCAGTCTGGCTCCAGCACCCTCCATTGGACATAAATCCCATTCCTCTCCACGGCTTGTTCTTCTTTCTTCTGCCTCTAATAAAATCCCCTTAAAGCCTGACCAGGAAATGATTGTTCCACCCTCCAGCCAATCAGTTCCAAGACAGATTAGTACATGTTTTCAGACTATAAGTCCCCTCTAGAGAATCGGACACCAACTGTAGCAAAAGAACAACAGCAGGAGCAGCACTGACTAGCAGTGACGCTGTTGCGTAGAAAACGCATTGAATGAAACGTCCCTCTGTCTTATTGTAATGAGAAACAGTGGCATAATCAGGGTTGGTGCCCCCATTGAGTTCTGCACTGTAATTATGATTTATTAATGTGCATTTGAAAGCATGACCTTCCCAATGATCAGAGCTATTCTTAGACTATTGGGTGTGTGCTGAAGTTGACCAAGTTCTTCCAGGAAGTGTGTTTAAATCCCAAATGGTGCTGTAATTGAGGTTTGCATTGTTCTTGAAAACACAAACAAAGCTCTTGTGAATTAATATATGACTAACATCAGCCCAAATGCACAGCTCTAAGGGTGCACTGCGTCCTTAACCAAGAGGTTGGCAATCATTACTGCAATCAATTACACTACAGTATAATTTTCTGATTACAGTATGAGCATCATTAGCACTTCAAAACCATAAAAAATCTAAACATCTGGTTGTTTTATATATATATATATATATATATATATATATATATATATATATATATATATATATATATAGTATATATATATAGTATATATAATATATTATGATATATTATATTAACATAATACATATATTAACAATATATTATATTAACATAATATGATATTTTATATATATATATATATATATATATATATATATATATATATATATATATATATACATATACATATACATCAAGATAACAGTTGACACCATCATATACCTGGTTTTAGCTATTTGACCCTCCATAAACCCTCATTTGTTGCATATCTCTCTATATAGATGTTCAAATTATTAATAAACTATGGTGAAACTAAGATGATTTTCAATGGTGTAAGATTGCTGTTATTATATGGACTGCAATTTTAAATAAATTGTTCTTCAGGGGTTCTGTATTAAAGCAACTGTTCTATATAGAACCACAACAGCTGAAAGAATGGAAGTGTAGTGTTCTGTTTTGGATTACGATAGAGTTCTGGTTAAAAAACATATATCAACATATTGCAGCATATCAACACTATATCTATCTGCTTAGTGTAAGTGTCAACAGTGCATCTACACTGATCAGCCATAACACTGATGATTACCTTCATCTACAGCGGCAACTGTCAAGGGGTGGGATATATTTGGCAACAACAGTCAGTGAAAAGTCAGTTCTTGAAGGTGATGTGTTAAAAGTAGTAAGGATAGTAAGGGTAAGGATGCAACTTTGACAAAGGCCAAAGTGTGATGGCACAACAACATCAGGTCTTGTGGGGTGTTGCAGTGGATAGTACCCACCAAAAATGGTTCAAGAAAGGAACCACCGGTGAAATTGCGAAAGGGTCAAGGATAATTGATGTGATTTGTGGAGGCCCTATCGCAACTTACAGGACTTAAAGGATCAGGTGCTAACATCTAGGTGCCAGATACCACAGGACACCTTCAGAGGTCTTGTGGAGTCCATGCCTTGAATGGTCAGATATGTTGTGGTAGCACAAGGGGGACCTACTCAATATATGTGCAGATGGTATTAATGTTATGGCTGGTTATGAGTGTTTTAAATGTAAGAATGTTAAAGAGACATCTACAAACTTGAAGAATATATTTGCTTGAATGAATTGGGTGCTTTTCCACAGCTACTTAACTGATGTTGTTAATATATTGCTGATAGTTTATAATATCTGCTATTACTGATAGTTAAATATCTATAAAAGATCACTCAGAATAAAGTTTTAAACATTATTAATGTGTAATAATACAGATTTAGAAAGCCTGTTAACAACAACAGTGTATAGTAACTCCAAAAAGTAAATAGAAATCTTTGATGTCTCACAATTATGTAGTTAAATAATGAATTTATTTAATTTCACCACTAATTTACCAGTTTTCTAAAGCAAGCATTTAATTAAAATCATCATAGTGTTTTAATTATAGCCTTTATTGTTTGAATGGGTTTTTTGTCCGTTCCAACTTTAAAAAAGCAGAATAAACGTCTTGATAGTACTATGTATTATATTTAAAAATGAAAATCATATCCGAAAAAGTCTTCCTGTATCATGATTATGATTTATTTGTACCTCACCACTAGCTGAACCAAATATTCAATGCCAAATGTGCAGCTGATGTTACTTGGGGTAATTACACACTGCCTTACACTAAGAGTGTGACATGCACTAAATGTGTGACATGCACTGCGGCCGTGTCCCAGGAGCTCGACATTTGTGCCACAAAATATCCCAGCCCTCAGAGACCCTGCACGCCAGGAGTCAATTTAACATTGATAATTGGAAATTGGAGCCTGAGATGGGGCACAGTTGGTGACAAGCGGTGCGGTCTTGAGCCCACAGCAGGAGCCACGGCGATAAAAATAGACAATCCGAAACGCACGATGGGCGCACGGGACAGCTATGTTTGGCTGGAGGTGCTGACGGCCAGCACTTGCTCTTCTCCAGCCAGGGATCACTTGCTTCAGCGGGTCGCTTTGATTAGCAGCAGGGAAGCAGATGAGCTCGGATTTCTTCTCTGCGTTATGACCACAGTGACCACTGTGACCACTGTGACCACTCCAGGCTGAGAGATGGTCAGTTCATTATTAAAAGAAGCACATCTAAAAAAGAATAAAGATTCAAGATTTCAGACTCACAGCACTCAATCCATAATTGTGGACCCAATACACTGAAAGCGTGATCAACCATGGACGCTGACTATTGTGGAGAAGTGTTGATAGAATTGATGCAGATTTGAGCGAAAGTGAATCATGTGTTTGAGGAATTAGGAATTTATGAGACACTGAGATCAGCAGTGTGATTTTTCTTCGGTTTTTCCAATTAGAATGAAACATCTTCGGCGGTGCAAAGCCATTTTTTCCTAATCAAAGCTTATAATTAAAGTTTAAATTGTGATTTAAGAGTGCTGACAGATAGTAATGAAGGAATGTCATCTCTGCATCTTTGCATAATTAAAATGAACTCACTGAAACAGACAGCGGATGCAGTACCTAATATGATTTGTAAAGGAAAAGTGACATTTTAGTGCACAGACAAATAGACAGCTCATCAAGACGACCAAGACGAAGTATGAGTAAACTTTTTACTGTGGTTATTTTTATACCCAGACAGAAACCAAGTCTGTATGAACTTAAAAGAACTTACTGTTTAAACCACACAACGAACATTTCTGCTTGACATTTCCAGAAGAAGAGAAGTGATTTTAAGCTGCTGACATTCAGACTGCCTAAATTCCAAGTCTGAGCAAGAGGTGAAGATATTGTGTGCTATAATGACAGTCTATCAGAAATAGAGTCATTACGGCTAAGAAAATGGCTTTCACGTGTGGTGGAATATTGTTCTCTAGGCAGCAAAAAGGGGTTGAAAGCACTTAACTGACAGTAATGACTTCCCTGTTACTGACCATTTTACTCAGCTCTGTCCTTACTCATATCTCCATCAGATGACTGTTTATTTGGCGACGAACAGATGCCTCATTTCACAACCATTCACAAAGAGAAAGATCATTCTGAAGACAGTGAGACAGTTTGGCTATTTCATATACGACCCCTTTCTATAAGACCACCATATGGATATTTTAGAACTGTAGGCCTATGCATCACATAACACACTGTAAGGGTGACTGTCATTGCTGGGTGTACTCAAGGATTAAACAAATCAGGCAACCTTCATCTGCTGAAAGGATGCCTCTGTGGGTGAATTGTACATTGATTTTTCTCTGAGCACATCTTGCCTTCATCAGTGCGATTGGCTTGGAAAAACGGAGCACTTTCTCCCTAAGCAGCAAGGTTTTAAGCAGACACACATGTTTCATCTTAGCTTAAATCCATGAGCAGAGGTGAGTATTAACTATTTCCATGTCCTCAGTTAGATGTACTAGTACTTTATGGGTGTCCAGTATGATCCTCATTGGGCCGGCATGCTTTAATCAGTTTAATTAAGTTGATCTCAGTCTTCAAACAGTTCATTTGTTTGTTGGAACAAACCTGAAACCACATGGTCATGCACTTTGTGGAAAAGACTAGACAAACCTGACTTAGCTCTGATGAAGCCTATGACCCATGTCATAGGCTTTTTCTTACTTTAATGAAAATGGAATGACTTTGCAGTATTTAAATACTGCTTCAAAATGTACCGTTTCCCACTAAATACAGCCTTTATATAAAAAACCAGCACTCTCTGAATTAAAATTATTTTGTGATGTCACAAAATCGATGCATTTGCATATATCCATCCATGCAGGCTACAGGAGTTTAGCTTCACCCAATAACAGTAACGTTATAGTGAGTGCTACAACCTGGACTGCTTTTTGAATTAGATATACACATACACATATACACCAGGAGAGGTGTATCACAAAACCATGCAAGAATCCAGGCCTTCCTGGACTGAAATTGCCCTCCCCTATATATATATATATATATATATATATATATATATATATATATATATATATATATATATATATATATGCCCCTTCTAAAGAATGTGTTTAGCTACTTTAAGTTGCACCCATTGCTGACACAGATGTGCAAATGTAAATGCCCATGCAGCAGCTTGTCGAGTCCTTGCAGAGAAGCATTGCCAATAGAATAGGACTTTCTGGAGCAGATAATATGAACCAACTGCCATGCTTAAAGTCAGGCATGTGTTAAAAAGCTGTGGAGCAGTGGAACTCTGCACACTGGAATGACAGTGTTCCATTCAATACCTTTGGGATGAGTTGGAAAGTTGGGGATGAGGTTGGGTGGTGGTCATCCAACATCCTGACCTCACAAATGCTCTTATTACTAAGTGCAATTAAGCAATGCTCCAAACTCCAGTATAAAACCTTCCCAGGACAATAGAGACAGTTAGTAAAACAAAATCGGGATAAACTATTTCTTAATACCCTTGATTTCAGAGGAAAGAATAGATGAGCAGGTGTCCAAATACTTTTTTTTCCAAATAGTGTACATTAAAGACATTATTTTAGCTGATTATATTTTTCCATTGTCATCAGATGTACTGGGCCCATCATCTTAGCATCTTAGTGATAAGACTGTATTTTATGGGGGTTCCAAGTGGTCCAGTGGACGGAGGCCCGTTATGACCCGTTATGCCATTTTGGCTGGTTCGAATACCGGGTCATGCAAGTCAGCACTTTCCTCCAAGTACGTTGGTTGCTTGGTGACATTTCTTTGGCATCAGTTCCAAAAGAGGCAGTGGCTGGTTGCTCATGTGTCGGAGGAGGCAGTTCTCACCCTCCTAGTGCTGGCATGACATGTGATAGGGGTAGAGTACTAATGAGTGGGTTAGTAGTTAATCTAAAATTGGCGTGGACATTTGGTTGAATAGTCTATAATGGTGGAGAGAGTGTTAAGTGTAATCCTTGCTTTACCATTTAAGGAATCATCATCTTTGTGCTGCTAATGCCTGCGATTCACGATTGGGGAAGATTGGAGGACTAAAGATTGGATTGTAGACACCACACACTACAGGACAATATGGGAAGATCATTGTTTCAAGTAGACTTTCAACCCCATCCCTTATGTTTCATTGTGTTCTGCTGGGTCCTGGGCTGCTTTACCTTGCTTTAGTCTAGACCATCACGGCCCTAGAAAGAGAAGAATAGGCTAATAATCATAATGCTTTGCCTGTGCCAATACTAGATGTTTAATAGGAAATACAGTATTCAAGGAGTTTGTTTACCTGATAGACTTCTTTGCAACTTGGACTTCTATTTGAGCGAGCATTTCATTTCATTAACAATGCTTTTACTTTATTGGTTAAGCTGCTCTACGTTCTTCTATCCAGGATGAACAACCTTGTTTGTATCTTCCAGTTTCCCAGCAAACGTCTCTGTCCCTATGGCAGCCATTGTTGTCATGTATTTCTCAGTCTGTGTTGAACTAAGTGGAGAAATAGATGTATAGGTGTCTTCTACTTGGGCAGGTAATGATGTAGAATCCCCCCCGGATCGTTTTCTTCTTGAACTCTGAGACACGCGTGGCGCATCTGCTTCTCGCTGAGTGACACATGTTGACACACAGCTGCGGTCATCCAGTCATGATCAAGGTTCAGCAGAGCGAACTAGACAGCAGTGCGAGGGGATTTTATAGAACGACAGACATGTCGGCCCAATTCACGGAGCACAATTTGACACTGTAAAATCAATCATGTGTCGACTTTATTGGCTTGACATTTTGTTATTCGTGTCTCTTTCCACTCATTCCAACTTCAGACAGGATATTTATCACATTCGTTTACTATTCAAGACCATAATTACTACAAATAAATATGTGTAGACAAATCAGATGGAGTTTATGAATAAAAAATGGAGGCAGAACAAATGGAAAAAATACTCCCTCTAGCTTTCCTCTCTGAGCTTTTCAGAGAAACTCAAAGCTTTGATTCTGTTTATTCATCCGGAGTTTTTTTTTTTTTTTTTTTAAAGGATGACCTGCAAAGATTCAGACTGTCTACTCTTCTGTCTAGCTGGCTTTTTGTTGCTGCCCCACATGCACGACATAATTGCATGAGATGGGACAGAATTACTGTGCTGAATTTCTGCTTTGAACCATAACAGACACTGTGGTCAGCAGGGATTCGGTACATTGTTCATGTTCCTCGCTTTAAAGCCGACCTTCCCCATGAGATGAGAGAGATTTTAAGAGTGTTCTGTTGCTCATGAAAAATGCCTTCCAGCAAGAGTAAATCAGATGCGTTGTTTTGCCTTAGACTACAAAAGAGAAAGGTCTTTTGATTTCTCTTAATTACCGGACATTTTCTGCTCCTATAATTAGCCTTAATAGATAATTAGATAAATGCCTCTGTTGCATATCGCTTATCGCTGAACTGAAGGAATACAGACAATGCCTTATTGTCAGGATGCTGTACTGTAGGATCATCGGAAGTTACCACACACACTCATACACACACAAACCACAGACTTTATTAGACACTTCTACCTTTTACTTCATCTTCAAAGGGTCAACCTACTCCACTATACAGCTGCACTATGTAGGTACAAATACTGACTGTAGCCCATCTGCTGTCACACACAATTTGTCAATGACCTTCTACCCTGTTCATCATTGCTCAGTTTCTGATCACAGGACTGCTGTTGGGCAGATATTATTTGGGTGGTAGGGGCATGTTTATGTGTGCCTCTGCAGTGAGTGATAGTGAGTGCTGGGTTGAGAGTGGTCTACACTTTATTTTTAGTAAATAAAGAACTGGTTTTATTTAGAATCATGACAACTCAATAACCCATTTAAATACATATATCCAAAGAACCTTAAATGCAGAGAGCCATTGTTCTTTGTCAGATAAATTGGCTCTTTGCTATAGTAGAAATCGTTTTGTTGATATATATATATATATATATATATATATATATATAGCACTTGTCTACACAAAAGGTGTTCTTCAAGGGTTCTTTAGTTAAAAATAAACGGGTTCTACATGGAACCACCACAACTGGATGGATTTTTGTCTGTTAAGATGATTATTTGCTATGGTAGAAAATTTGGTTGATGTTCTTTATAAAACCTTTACAGCACTTAAAGAACTTGAAGAATATTGTAGGTAGCACCAAAAGGTTTCTCTATTGTTCTAAATAAAAGTAATTATTTTTTAAATACTATATATAACCTTTTTGCTTAGATTGTACCACCTAGAAATATCTGGCCAGGAGAATTTGTGGCCAGGAACTGATGAAGGGATATTAAATGTGAGCTATACCAGCAAGGCGGACCTACAAGGTATTTCTACACTGGCAATTGAAAAGCCAAACATTTAATGACATAAACAACAGAGAGTAACCATCTGTGTTTTGTAGGTCTTCCTCTGCTCTCGAAGACTGCTTCACACCACTCACATCTTCTTAAAATATCTAAATGAAAAGCCTCCCCCTCATTCTTCACTGTTGTCCACACATCGCATTTTGTGATTAGAGGTTTCTTCTCACCATCTCACTGATATTTAAATTCTGGTGATTGAGTTGGTCATTACATTATTTTACCTCAACTTCCACACCCCTTAACTTGATAACATCGCTTGATGGAGTATACAGTACGTTACACACACACACACACACACACACACACACACACACATATATATATATATATATATATACACAAAGTAGAAGAACTAGAAAGAATACAAAGTAGGCTGCAAAGATGTAAGCTGGGACAGACATCATCATTTTGCTCATGCACCGTTCCTGAACTTCACATATGAGCATCGCCACCTCCAGGCATGAAGGCCAAACTCACGCTCTGCTTTCATCAGTTTATCAGTGGCTGGGAACGAAGGCAGCAACTAACCCTTCCATCAAGGACTGCAGATGTTATCTGAACTGAGCTAAACTAGATCAGCTTGACTGTGCTGGGTGGGATAGAATCCACTCTGAGGAGAAAGCATTCTCCCCATAGGAACAGGGAAGACTAAGCAGACAAGGAGGACCACTCTTAAACTCTGTTGGAGTTGGATTTGTCTCACCTGTGGAGGTGCTGTCATTTGAGTGACTGCTGGCCTAGAATGAATCTGCAATGTCTCTAGGTTCTACAAATCTGACAGTGATCATTGTAGAGTTTTCCACCTTACACTTCTGTAATAGCACAACCTGCCAAAAGATATTCCCATACTGGTATTGTTCTTCAGTGTGGCGCTTGTAACATAGCATCAGTGAACCTTTGGGTTATGACCCTTTAATCCAGGGTAATCACTTAAAAATATGTTTATGTCATGGTTATGGCAAAATTAGATATTTTTATGTTGTTGTTTACATTTTGAGATTATTATATCATAAAATATTCAGTAAGTACTATGAATTACTATTTAGTATTTTGCATTATTCAGTAAATACTATGTTTTTTAAGTATCTACTATAAAGGATTCTGTTTCTGCAGTAAATGATTCAGTGTGTTCTCTAAATAAGCCTGTATTTACAATAAATGACTTAATAAATGACAGTATCGTTAATCAATGATCTAGTATCTTCTATGCATGATTCAGTAGCTACTATAAATGATTTTGTTTCTATAATATATTAATCAGTATCTAAAAAAAATAATTTAGTATCTATGATCAATTATTTACTTTTTACTATAAATGAGTCAGCATCTACAATAAGTGATTCAGTCTCTATTATCAATGATTCAGTTTTTACCATTAACGATTTAGCATATGCAATAACTGAAAGAGTATTTACTATGAATGATTCGGGATCTACAGTAAAGGATTAAGCAACTGCTCTGAAATAAATATGTAACTTATGTGGTTTGAGTGCGAGAAATTAGAGAAGTATGGGCCTCCATCCAGGCTTTTAGGTTTTAAAGGGTTTGAAGTATCTACATGTTCTATACAGAACCAAAAAAGTTTGAACTTGAACTGACAAAGGTAAAACGTCTTTTTGGTGTATTAGCCATGCAAAGACACATCATTTGGTTTAAGTAGTTTTATAACTTATATTATTCTCACAACAACAACCCTATAAGAAGAAATATGTTTTCCTTTTCAAGGCATCATGTTTATTTTTTTGGCAGTGATATGAATTGGTCCATCAACTATCTTACAAATGACATTACGGAACGTCCCCTGGTAAAACGCATGCAGCTCTGTAAGTGCTTTTAGACTTGCTGTGATTTGGACAGTTTCTGCCTCTCTGTATTTCCTCCACAAGTTCTTTTTTTTGCAGCTAGCTGAGCTAAGGTGGATGGAGCAGGAGTGTGCAGAGAGGACTTTCGTGGCCGTCAGCTTTTGCTGCCAAGCTCTGTGGGCTTTGAGCTGCAGCGTTCCGTCTGCCTGCTTTGATTAGCGGCTTGGCTCGCTCTCTCCTGTTGGTCTTCCACACTGGGAGCTTGGCAGCTCTGGTCTCTGTGGTTTTCATTCCAAGTGGGTCCGTCTACAACGCACACACACACACACACACACACACACACACACACTTACTCTCTCTCTCACGTACTCGCTCCCTCACTCACTCTCGTCACGGTAAGCTGCCCCATCACGCTTGCAAACATTCTGTCCTCCATTGCTTGCTTCCTGCTCCAGTGGCCTTCCCCTAGTTCAGGCCACTGGGATGCCCCTGGCTGGCTGTGTACACTTCTCTGGCCTACAACGATTTCAAGGACTGTCAGCCTCTCTGAAGCCAGTCCACAGGCTGCACCGCTTAAAGGAGAACTCTGTGGAAGTGTAATATCTTTCCAGTGAGGGAGGGCGTATTCAAGCAGCGCTGAGTGATATGACATGGAAGGAGACTTGCTGTTATTGATCTGTAAGATTCATTAAGTGCCACCACACACTTCGCCCCTTTTCTTCTTTTAATAGAAAGCAATGTGTCAACCTTGCGCTCCCGGCGGGTACTGACCCAGAGGTATACTTCACAAATAACAAAGTGCTCTTTGGGGGCGAGGCAGCACAACATATCTCCCCTCCAAGCATTCTCTGTTCTCTATACAGCTGTCCTCCGGCTGTTACATTTGTTTGGAATGAATAGCAATGATTTCCAATAGAAGCACTTAGAATGCGATTTCTCCTAATGGACAGGTAAACCTCTGACAGAAAGGCATCTGCTCAAGGCCACAATGAAACAACTGCAAGTGTCTAAAAAGCAGGTCAAACAACAGGACGTTCATATGTTTGTCTTTGTGTATCAGAATTCAGTTTGCTCCAGAATTGTAATATATATATATATACTTGTAAAAACACTATACAGCACCATAACTGAACATACCACTTAACATATCACCTTTGTAACACCACCAGGCATTATTTCCGGTTCTGGTTCCCATTTCTTTGAATCGGGAGAGACCAAAATAATGGAAACAAAAACCTCATGAATAGTTTTTAGCGTGTTTGGCTCAATAATGCACATAATCATCTTGTTCTGTCTGCTTAGATATGTAGATAGATAGATAGATAGATAGATAGATAGATTGGCCATTTTTGTTGAAAGGCAAGACTTTACTGTAAACAGGTGCCATGTTGAGCATTACGAGAACTCCGACCAGTGGCCATCTCCTCATGTAGAACGTCTCTGGTACAAAACTGATTTGGTGCTCTACCTCTCTTCCATGCACCGCAGCTATCACATGGATTAGTCTGATTAGCAGTTTAATGCATTTAATCTGAATCTGAATCTTAATGTTTTTCCTAACAAATAAATGTCAAATGGCCTAGCTCTGACTAACTCAAAAGATATTATATAATCAAAAGTATTGGGACACCTGCATATTTATTGTTTGCTCTAAAATCAAGGATATTAAAAAGAGTTTATTCTGCTTATGCAGGAGCAACTGTCTCCATATACAGCTACTCTACATATAATTTACAGACAATACACAATATACTGAGAACAATAGTATGCACATTATACATAGACTATACGAGGACATTTCTATACAGTGTGCTTTACAGTGTTATTTACAGAATAGCAGTATGCAACAATACATTTTTGAGGGTGATAAGACTGCACATACAGTATATGGGTGATAGGGTGGCACAGTAGGTATCATGTGTGCTGCACAGTTCCACACGCCTAGGGTTGCTTGTTTGATTTTCGCTCCAGTCCCTGTCTAAGGAGTTTTGTGTATTCTCCATGTGTCTATGTGGGTTTCCTCCAGGTGCTCCAGTTTCCTTCCACCTCACAAAATCTCATATGGTCTGTAAATTACACTAAATTGCCCCTAGGCGTGAGTGGTACCCTGAGATGCCCTGTTGCCAGTGGGTATTCCTGCCTTGTGCTCAATGATTCAATACAACAGATTCCTTTACACATATTCTCTTCACGTATCCTAATTTAGAAAGCTGGGGTAGACATGCTGTGGTGCCCCCAGAGCAGAGAAGGTTAAAGGCCTTGCTCAAGAGCTCAACAGTGGCAGCTTAGCAAACTCAGGTATTGAACCCACAACTCTGTAATCAATAGCTCAGCACTCCAACCACTGAGCAACCACTGCCACCCGGATAAGCTCTGGACCTACCGTGACCCTGACCAGGAAGAAGCAGATAAAAAGATGGATGGATGGATATATAGCCATTAGATGGACTTTAAAGTCCATCACAAATAGCTTCTTTACAAACACTGCAATTTGTGAGTGGTAGTTCGCTTGGCATCAGTGTTCAGTGCACTTTTAGTGACGGTATAGTGATATTTATTCTCTTTATAGTCAGATTATATAGTCAAAATGTATAGTCTGACGCAGAAGCCCTTTAATCCCTTTAAATTCATTCAGCTGAATGAGGTGAGATCTTTGTGGCTCTATACAGGATTTTACTGTACAGCCTGCAGGTGACTGCAATGTGCTTCCTATACATTTAAGGCACTGTCCTTTTTAGCACACAAACTAGAAGTGTAATGGTGCTTCTCTGTGTCATATGGTGTATATCTTATCTGTTCAAAACAAAAGGCTTCACCAAGATACTATATGGACAAAACATTAATTGTTTTTATCAAAATAAAGGGTATTTAAAAAGTGTTTTGCTTTTGTTGGAGTGTCTTTTTTATGAGGTTCTACTTGATCTTGGGGCACTGCTGCGAGGATTTGATTGCATTCAGTGACAAAAGTGTTAGGGATGTCAGAATGTTGGGTTGCCACCACCCCAAACTCATTCCAAAGTAGATGGAGCACCATCATTCCAAAATGCTCAATGCTGGGGGACTTTACACCCCTCTAGCCCATGCCTAGCAGTAGGCCTGGTGCCAACAGGTTCATGCTTATCTGATCAAGAGAGTCCTATTCTGTTATCAATACTTCTTTGCAGGGACTGGACTAGCTGTGTGTATGCATTTGCACATCTCTATCAACAATGAGCGCAACTTAAGAATAGCTGAATTCCTTCATTAGAAGGGGTGTTCGCAAACATTTGGAAATTTAGTGTTCATTCTAAATGTAATCCATGTATATTTTGAATGTGCGACTTGTTCATGTATTGTAATTGAATGCGTTACTGGATATATTGAGGACAGTATGTACAGTTTTCAGCCGCCACTACTTTACTCTAAATTCTAGGCATACTGTCGTTGTCCAACGAAAAACATGTATCTCCAAAACAGCAACTTCTTAACTTTGAATGGAAGTCAATGCAAAAAGATTTTATTCCAAGTAATTTTGGATCATTTCTATTGGTTCATTGATTCAGAATTATTGACAGAGGGTACGGGGCAGCTGCAGGGTTCAAAGGATGGAGAAAACTAAAAACAGACAAAAATGGTGATACATGTTGTTCATTGGACAGCAGTGATATGCACAAGTACACACAACAACAAGTTCAAAAGTTCAAGTTCACAAGTACAACAGTTCAAAATATAGTGTATGATATTAGTAAATACTGTTACTCAGCTTATTAACCTATTAACCTATTAACTATAACTAATGGTTATGTATAACTGTTTAAGTACTTTAGATATGGCCCCCACTGTTGAGGGCATTTGTGCTGGAAAAACTGTTACACACATATTTATAGTACTTCTAGGCTTACAGAGTACCGATAAATAGGATCATAATCTCCAATGTTATTTCATTTTCCTAAGACTAGACTGTATCCCCCCGCTGGCAAATTGCCTGGTCTCCACACAAGGCTGGACCCGACCCAGGGAGCTTCTGGCCGGCAGCGGTGGCTCTCTGTGAGCACAGGAAAGCTGTCACTAATGTGGCAGCCTGATCAGCGCATGGGTGAGATTACAGAAGGTGTCAGAAGCGCAAACTATTTAGCGATGCCAGAGCTCCACATCTGTCAGAGAGTGCAGACAACAGGCAGCATTTGTCACACTAACAATGACACAGTCCTATCAACAAGATTGCATTATTAAACCCTTGGTACAGGTGCACCCAACTCTAAGCTCTAAGCCTTCACATCAAGGGCACCATGGTCAATCAATACATCATTAATGCTCCACACACTCCAAGCACGGAAGCGATCTTGTCAATTCAGATGCATCTTCGTTTTTTGGAGGAGCTACATGGCGCTCTGAAATATTACCGCTCTGCAAGTAGAGAGCTGCCGCGTAAAGATAAAGCTGTTGAGTAATGCATTGCCAAAGGATTGACTTCTCGGTGCATCCGCACAAAGGTGTCACAGAATGAGAATGGACTGGAACGTGCGATAAATAATTCCATGCACTTGGCCAGTCTGGCCACCGCTCTCTATCAAGCTAATGTGATCTACTGAGTGGGGCAGTTTGTCTTCTGTTGTCATGTGCTCAGAGCATGCACGCCTCTCCAGGATTGGTGTAGTCTAGTCTGCATTAGCGGATACAGTGACTGGCTGTCTAGCAAGACTAGCTTAGCTAGCATACTAATACCAACCTTTTACATTTATTTCAGTAAGACACTACATTTCAAACAGACAAAAATTAAACCCTGTTTTATCTTTTTACATGTTATCAAATGTACATCCACTAACAAGTAGTGACTGAAAGCGACAGCAGACAGAAAAGACCTGGTAGAGGACCTCAACAGAGATAACTGAGCTTTTAGTGATGTCCATAGGTTTCAGACTTCAGGATATGGATTTGCATCCAAGTATTAAAATAATTATTATATTTATAATTATGTAACTTTGTCTTAATTTTTAAGCCTGTGAAATTGAATGGAAATTTTGGAATTATGGAAACAGCATGGAATGCAACACTAGGTAATATGTTTGTCTTTCAATAACAGTTTTAAAATAATGTTGATGCTCCACTAACTGTAATAGGGAGAATGCCGCCGCTGTCGTTGCTACTCCGGGTTGGCACACTACTCTGGTGAAGTCCCCATGCTTCTTTTACTTTTGGTGAGGGTTCTGTATCTCTCAACTCATCCAGAAAAATGTGTCTTTAACTTGTGGCTCAAAGAGTAAATTACACTTTCCAACCGTACGGGGAGCCCAGGAGCAAGTAATGGCGTGTTCCATACTGTAGCTTTAATGTAATATTTGTATTAAACCCTTTGAATTAAAGCTAAACATCTACACTTCAAACACATGTTGAATGCTTCTTTTCAAAGGCAAAATTACAGGAATTGCGTGACTGTCCAAATACTTGTGAACCCAACAAGAACTAGCAATATAAGGGGTGTACTAAAGACATTAAGGGGCCTGGTTGCTATGGGCTTCAGTGAGACTGTCCCATCAGAATTGCTGGTAGACAGCAGGCAGACCTGCATAACATTCAGACAACAGCTTTGCTTTCTAGACATTCTTGCACATTCAAAGAGTAGCGTTTTCATCCTTCCACTGTCCCTTAATGATGTAGGCGTCTCTTCCAAAGATAACCGGCTTCTTTCAGTTCGGAGTCCGAGGCTCAGCTGGTGCCCCTGTCCGCTCCATTACCTGACAGGTGTGCGTATAAGATCCCTGCGCCGGCTCTGCTGGAAGCACATGGCCCTGGCTGACATTGCTTGGCCTTGGGAGGGTGTGTGCGCAGATAAAAGTGGGCCCTTGATTGCCAGCTTGGCGGAGAAATGGGATGTGGCCGGCCGTGTGACATGACTCGCGTGGCCTACTTTAATCCCTGCCTTTATTCTTTCATCTCCCACAAGCCTCCAAGGCATTAGAGAGGATCAATGCGGAGCAAGCAGTCATTTAGGAAGCCTTGGTACATGGGGCCTCTCTCCTTAAAGCTGCTCCTAATTCAACACTTAAGAGCCACACACACAGCAAACCCCAGAGTCATTTACTCAGGTAGTGTGGGCGAGTAATAACTCAGACTTGCTCTGTGTGGATCGATGGAGTCATAATTGGCTGTGATGCCCTCTGTTTTTGTTCTCCCCAATCTCCTTTTTTAGAGGATTGTCCTAATAGTTTTGTCTTTTATTGTGCCTTTTGTCACGCTGTCCTTGCCTTTCATAAGGCTAAACTGAAAATTAATTATAAGATTACTGATGTCAATGATAAGAAGGTTAATTTCCAGACCCAGATTAGTTCTGTCCTCCTGAGCTACAGTAAATCTGCTGCATTATTAATGAGAGGAATATGACAACTCATTTTCCCTGCACTCCATCTCACCTCCTCCCAGCCAACCCCCCAAACAGCAGCAGAGCCATGATTAAATTTAACCCGCAGAGTAATTCTTAATGTGCTCATGCTAACTGGCCACACTTTGACCATGAACTGTTCAACCAACTGAAGGGAAAAAGAGATCTGAGCTGATATCTAGCTGGTAGGCGTGAGAACAGGATGTTCTGCGTGTAGTGCATCTGTAGCTCACCACAGGTGAACTGGTATGTGAAATGTATTAGTTTTGTTACTCTTATAGGTAGATAAATAGTTCATTAAAATAATACCGTGATAAAATATCAACCATGATGAACCACCATGACAAGCTTATTTTTATAATAATCATGTGAGCTGCTATACATTTTATTAAATGCTAGAAGACAATTTGCCAATCTTTCTAAAAGCCCATATGGACATTCAGCAAGCGTGATGCCACCTATTTGCCTTTTGTTTCCTATCAGCGTGCCACAATAGCAGCTTGTCCCTTTCCCCATACTGCATATAAACAGTTCAAAGCAGTAATTAATCGCTCTGTTCTGGCCGTTTCCAACAGCAACAGAGGATAAAAGATTCTCTCACTCAGCCTGGACGTAACGTAATGTATCTCAGAAGCAGTAGAAAGGTTACGTTAACAATTGGAACACCACTTGCAAAGAACAGTAATGAATAATTACTGGATTTTTCAAGGTGACATTTAAAAATGAATCTCAATGGGAGAGGGCACACACAGGCAGTCAATAAAAAGGTAGGCTAAGGGACTGGGGGGGGGTAGGCTGACACACTCTAGCTTCAGTCCTGTCCTTCATAAAATAAAATACTGAAGAGAGAGAGAGAGAAGATTAAATTCTATTTTGAAATAGAATACAAGAATACCTCTTGGCCTAATTCGCATTTTTGCAGCGTTGTTCATTCAAAAGCATCCAGAGCAGGACATTGAGCACAGAGATGGGCTCTGTTGTACTGCTTGAGACATGTGAGAGTTTGAAAAGTACATCTTTTAGAAGATATTCAGGATAATCTGAGAAATCTTAATGTTTAAACTCCCACACAGAACTGCTCTTTCTTATTCAAAATCCAAATCAAGTCGCAAGCCTATGATTATCTGCATAAAAGGACCTCTGATGTTTTAATCTGCCGTTAATATAGCCGCCATAAACAACAGAGGGATACAAAGAGAAGTGAATCAGAGTCTACCTCATACTGCATGTTCATAAACTGTAAAGTCATGTCAGAATCCCACATCGCTCAGAGTGTGCACACTATGTGGACAAAAGTATTGGGACACAAAGTCCCATTGCCACTGGTGTACAAAGTCAAACAGCTAGCCTTGCAGTCTGCACGATATGCTTTACACACATTAGTGAAAGAATGGGTCGTTCTAAAGAGCTCACTGAATTCCAGTGTGGTGCTGCTGTAGGATGCCACCATTGCAACAACAAGTCAGTCGGAAATATCTTCCCTTCTAGATATTCCACCATCAAGTGGAACTACAGAACTGTGGAAGCGTTTAGGAACCACAGCAACTCAACTAGGTTGTCTGCTGTTAGAGCTGCGAAGGGGGACCAACTCCATATGAATGCCCATGGATTTACACTGGGATGTCATAAACAGAGTAATGTGTAGGTGTCCCAATACTTTTGTAAGTAATGAGAACACCTATGGTTAAAAACAACAATTCTAATGTTAAGTAAATGGCTCTCATTTCCTGTGGGTGTGTTTTCAAAGGTTAAGCTTTCCTGTTTTTTGCATTTTAACACTGCTAATATAATGCTAATATCCGTTACTGCTTGTTTGAATGCCCCTGTGTTATGTTAGCATCAAGTTAACAGTGCTTTTTTATGCTCCCAGAGGGTTTATTGATTCTCACTGCAGCTGTAAACTTTGAAGCTTTAAATACATGTGTGCCTGACTTTGTATATTGTGCTTCTTTAGCATAATTAAGGCAAAAAACTCAAGGCCTAACTATGAATAATATCATGGGAGTTGACTGTTAGCTTATTAGCAGTTTGCTGAGCTTGATAAACAAAATAGCATTATCTTCTAGGATGAGTTCAGATACCTGTATATTATAATAGTCAAACTCTTCTCCTGTTCTTACGAGTAAGTTTGAGTTGCACCGTATATGCTGTTAAACTGGGCTGCATTATTAGCAGAAAGATGATTCTTAAATGGTAGAGCAAGCATTCCACTGAACACTCGCTCTACTAGTTAAGATAATTTAAACACTGAGAGGCTTTTGGGAAACTGGGCTCTGGAATGTTAGGTTTGACACGGGCTGTCAATCAGAAGCTGGTGATGAATATGCAATACACTGGGGTTCACACCTACAGTGTGAAATGGAAAAGGAAAGTATGAAACACTTGTTTTAAATTCATTTTTGGGAACGTTTTAAAAGGAGGCTAAAATGCATGAAAATTCAAAAAGCCTTCTGAAAAGATTTCTTTGAATATGTAATTGGGAAGCATGGTCATTTAAGGAGGTAGTCTGAAGGTATTTCAAAGGATCATCAACTATTTTTATGTGCTACCTGGTTAAAGACAAAGCACATGAACCTTTTTAAAGAACAATACATTAAAAGGCTCTTGAGGGAAACAAAAGAGGTTCTTGTGTGGCAATGTCTCCTCCAAACCAACCTTTTTGGAACTGTTAAGAGCCTAAACCAGAGTCAGTCATGGTCTTGTTTTTAAGGGGTACATGAAACAACCCAGATCCCAGTCAACCCAGCAAAACCAGTCTATTTCTTATGTTCTCAACAGAACATTTACATATACCCACCCATTCAGCCTAGAATTCAGGTCTGCCCATTCAAGCTGAAGTCACAAGGAGTGATTCAGTCCAGACAAGGCAAAATAAATGGCAATTCAAGTTCTTTTCCATATATCAGTCTTAATTCTTAGGGATAAAGAGGTGTTGAAATTGGCTATGCAGAAATAAATCATGCATAAATCCACACAAATGTAAGAAGTGAAATCCAAGGAAAATATAGGATATGAGCCGTTTAAAATTCTGTAGGATTATCCTTGTTAAATGTTAAGTTACGCTTTATTGTTGAAAGTTGAAAGGAAAATTGGTCATTTTGCTGCTTAATTAGACACAGTCTGGAGTCTGGGAGCAGCATAGCATCACCAGCAGAGCAGAGCAGAGCCACCTGGAGTAGAAGAGGTCAGGAGCCTACAATCCTTAGTACCTAGTCAACCCTGGGATTCGATCCATGCTCTTCTAGCTGCTGGTGCATCTCTCTCATTGCTAGCAACTGCAATGCTAGGGGTCAGCAGTGGCTCAGCGTTGGGCCGTTGAGCAAGGCCCTTAACCTTCTACATGGGTTCTGCAGTGGAAGCTGCCCACCACTCTGCTCCACTGCTGACACTGCGGACGTACCTTTTACAGAACCTACTATAGTTAGACCACATGAGATGAGCAGTTGCTGAGCAACTAAACAGGCTTTTGGAGTCTCAGAATAATAAAAACATTGTTTACACTTCAATAATGTCTGTGAAACAGAAGTGCACAACTGAGTGTAGTTCCATGTAGAGGTCACACCACCTAACATAATCAAGGAAAAGTTGCCAAAGAAAATGCTGGTAGAGAGCGTGGAGTAGGTGGGAGCGGTTCGGATCCTAATGTGCTGATCTTCACATGACTTTTCCACCATCACAGGCAGCAGTGAACCAGAATCCTGGGAATCACGGGTTTATGCTGCAGAGGAGGGCAATCTATTTACACAGCATACATGACATTGAACAGCAGAGATATTCTGAACCGCACTAGCATGAAAGCAGAGAGCAGTTCATTATTAAAACCCTGCTTTTAACCAAGCTATACATCAATGTGGGCTAGTAAAGCGTGTGGCTACATACAGATGAATTGGCCAAAGAGATAACAGCGTGCGGGGAGGTCCAGAGTAATCAGTTTAAAATGTCACACTTGAGTTCCTCTGGACGTAAATCCTTCAGTCAACTGTGGCAAATTCGCATTTGCATTCATGAGAAAGGGAAGCTGGAGGCCGAGGCTAATATTGAAAATCTACTGCAGGTGAATACACAGCTTAAGGTTTAATTTGCTTGGTCTACATTATTAATTAAGTTCTTTCAGGGTTCCATAGTGTTCAATACAGTTGTGTTAACTGCTGTGTCATTTAGCTTAATGTATTCTGTGAATTTCTATTTTTAACGGTTTCAGTGCACAGTGTGTGTACCTTCTTTCTCACAATAGTTCACATTGCTCACACTTAAAGTGAGAGATTAAAAACAGATCAAGAGCTGCCCCCTCCATTCAAAAACAGGCCACACTGCAAACTCAGCAGAGCTGCTTCATTGAAAAAAACTGGCTTTGGAGGAATGATTTCGTTTAACCATTCTACTTTTCTTTTTGTTGGTATATATATATATATATATATATATATATATATATATATAGCACTTCTGCCAGTGCACTTTCTCTGTTGAAGTGGCTGAGTTTCTTCTATCTTATGAAAGCACTTGGGGGGACAGCTCTCCTGTCTCATCTGCACTGCCTGCCTTTTGATTATGCATGGAGGGCACTCAGTGCAATGCAATCAATTTCTTGGGTGGCGGAAGAGAAAAGATTGAAAGGGAGATGTGTTGATTGGCGGGCCACAGAGCGGTGACATTAATTGCACACCTGACAATTGAAGGGTCAATACAGTTTGACGTGACAGAAGTCCATGAACCAAGAGGAGGTCTGTAAATGTACAAACAAACAAACAGACAAACAGACATGCCTATGTGGGAAAGCGACTTTACCATGGCTCATGGTGCATATCTGCCGTGTCCTTTAAATTTCAGAGCAGGACAAATGGGCTGTGCTGAAAAACTGCATTCCATTTTTCATCTACCAGAGGATAGCCAACCATTTATTTTTCTGTTGTCACGAATGAATTTTTCCATTTTTCACTCCTGTTGGAGATACAGTGAGGATTGGGGAGGGGCTGGAAATGGTGAATGTAATTAGATGGTTTAATGTGACAGAGGAAATATTTGCAGAGGGCTGGACTGATAGTTGCTTTGACAGCATCGCAGTAAGATGCATTAATCTGCATCTCCTTCTACAGAGGCCTCAAACAAATGGACACACTATATTCAATATGTAGGGGCATGAATCAAATACACTCATTCTTTTTGATGTTAAAGGGCAGCACTAATATTCAGGAGACACATTTGATGAGAACTGGATTTTTCTATAAGAAATTCACTGAAGCAGATCATCTCATTATTGTGGGCGATGGTTCTGCTTCTAGATTTTTTTTTACTATCTGTCTGTCATATATTCTATCTGTGTATATATATATACAAATTGAGGAATATAGAGTGGGCTTTTAAAGGGGTTAATATGTTGTGCTGTGTGACAATTTAGGTCTAGGTCTGGCCCTCAAACTCAGTTCATTTGGATTCATATTGGTTTTATTTAAAATATTATTCTGTGACAAAAATGATCAACTAAAAAATGCTGTTTGCATCTATGTTCAACCCCTGTGCTGTGTAAGTTCAAAGTTTACACATATGAAAGACAGCACTCTAATGAGGACACACTCATACAATTGGCCTCAGCCTATATAAATCATTCAAAAAAGTTCCTCTGTTCTGAATAAAAGACTCCCTTAATCAAAGTAACATCAGAATCTGAAGGAAAGTCATCGAAGTGAAGACCAACCAGCACACTGTAACATGTACATATATAAATATGTAATATACACTATATTGCCAATCTGCCTTCGCACGCATATGAACTTGACATCCCATTCTTAATCCATGAGGCTTAATACAATGGCGGGCCATTCTTTGCAGCTATAACAACTTCAACTTTTTTGAAAAGGCTTCCACAAGGTTTAGGAGTGTGTTTATGGGAATCTCTGATATTTCAGGCACTGATGTTAGATGAGAAGGCCTCGCTCTAATTAATCTCAAAGGTGTTCTATCGGGTTGAGGTCAGGACTCTGTGCAGGCCAGTCAAGTTCTTCTACACCAAACTCGCTCATCCATGTCTTTATGGACCTTGCTTATGTTGGAACAGGAAGGGTCCATCCCCAAACTGTTCCTGCTTTACATTAACCAAAATCTCTTGGTCTGCTGAAGCATTAAGAGTTCCTTTCACTGGAACTAAGGGGCCAATCCCAACTCTTGAAAAAGAACCCCACACCATAATCCCCCCTCCACCAAATTTTACACTTGGCACAATGCAGTCAGACAAGTACCAGTCTCCTGGCAACCGCCAAACCCAGACTCGTCCATCGGATTACCAGACGGAGAAACGTGATTTGTCACTCCAGAGAACTCCATGGCTCTAGAGTCCAGTGGCGGCGTGCTTTACACAACTGCATCCACCACTTTGCATTGCACTTGGTGATGTAAGGCTTGCAGCTGCTTGGTCATGGAAACCTATTCCATGAAGCTCTCTACGGTCTCTATTCTTGAGCTAATCTGAAGGCCACAGGAAGTTTTAAGTCTGTAGCATTTGACTCTATAGAAAGTTGGCAACCTCTGCACACAATGCACCTCAGCATCCCACTCTGTCATTTTACATGACCTACCACTTTGTAGCTGAGTTGCTGTCATCCCCAATCGCTTCCACTTTGGAATTGATTGGAACACCTGAATTCAATGTTTTGGATGGGTAAGTGAATACTTTTGGCAACATAATGCATAATTAGAAATATTCAAAATGTAATGTGTGGCCCAGTCTTAACACTGTCCATTCCTCAACAATCATCCCAACAGGGAAGTGTGGGGGTGGAAGCACAATGTTGTGAGAAACTGAGCATCTTGTTAAAATTGAAAGATGGAAAGGTAAGATGCCTGGTGCAAAATACAGAAAAATAAGGTAACCTGCATCAGTCCACTCAACAATACAGTGTGTGCAGAATTATTAGGCAAGTTGTATTTGAGAGGATTCTTTTTATTATTGAACAACAACTATGTTCTCAATCAACCCAAAAGACTAAAAAATATCAAAACTTAATATTTTTGGAAGTTGGAGTGGGTTTTTTTTAGATTTGGCTATCTTAGGAGGATATCTGTTTGTGCAGGTAACTATTACTGTGCAGAATTATTAGGCAACTTAATAAAAAACAAATATATACCTATCTCACTTGTTTATCTTCACCAGGTAAACCAATATACACAAAATTTAGAAATAAACATTTCTGACATTTGTCAGCACCTCTTTCTGTACTACTGCTTGAAGAAGGTGTCTTCCAGAAACTGGTAGTACGTCTGGGAGTTGAGCTTCACTTCATTCTCAACCCGAAAAGGTCCCAGTTCATCTTTGATGATACCAGCCCATACCAGTACCTCACCTCCACCTTGCTGGCGTCTGAGTCGGAGTGGAGCTCTCTGCCCTTTACTGATCCAGCCTCGAGCCCATCCATCTGGTGTGCATCTTAAGATATTTCTTGGCCCAGTCTTGACGTTTTATCTTATGTTTCTTGTTCAAAGGTGGTCGTTATTTTTAGCCTTCCTTACCTTGGCCATGTCCCTGAGTATCGCACACCTTGTGCTTTTTGATACTCCAGTAACGTTGCAGCTCTGAAATATGGCAAAACTGGTGGCAAATGGCATCTTTGCAGCTTCACGCTTGATTTTCCTCAATTCATGGGCAGTTATTTTGCGCCTTTTTTTTCAACACGTTTCTTGCGACCCTGTTGGCTATTTGCCATGAAACGCTTGATTGTTCGGTGATCACGCTCCAAAAGTTTGGCAATTTCAAGACTGCTGCATCCCTCTGCAAGACATCTCACAATTTTTGACTTTTCAGAGTCCATCAAATCTCTCTTCTGACCCATTTTGCCAAAGGAAAGGAAGTTGCCTAATAATTAAGCACACCTTATATAGAGTGTTGATGTCATTAGACCACACCCCTTCTCATTACAGAGATGCACATCACCTGATTTACTTGATTGGTAGTTGTCTTTCAAGCCAATAGAGCTTGGAGTAGGACAACATGTATAAAAAGGATGATGTGATCAAAATACTCATTTGCCTAATAATTCTGCACACAGTGTTTAAACTGGGAATAAACGTGTTTGTTTGAAAAAATCTGTCACACTAAAAGGTTGGCTTGTAAGCTCAAGCTAATCAACAAGAAGACATTTCTTTACAGCTGTTTTCCCTCATTAGCAAAGGTGCCGATAATTCCAGAAGGCATTGTAACAGTATATATATACTGTATATATATGTTAGCCTCCTTTCACTCCATTCTTCAATGGTCAAGGTCACCACAGAGCAGCTATTATTTGAGTGGCGATCATTTTGACCACTGCAGTGACACTGACTGACATGGTGGTGTTGTGTTGGTACGGACGGACACCTCAGCCAACACTGTCCAGTGGCCATCATAAATAAATTAGAAGCTTTCACATCAAACTCTTTTAAAAACAAGATTGTGTCCAGGTTCTTTTCTTTATAAATGTTTCCATTATTATATTTTGCTATTGTCCTATTCTATGCTGTTATCACTGACTGATTGAATTTTGATTAAAATCAAAGCTGCATATAATAACAGTTATTCCAGGTATTAACTTGCTCTATTGTGCCTGCAGCCTAACTGGATATGTATGTTTGTATGTAGAAGGCATACAAGTTTGTACTACTTTTTTTCACTTCTTTAGTCTCCCATTTCTCTTCTTCTTTCTCAAGCGCCTCTTGCTTTGAAACCAGCCCATTAATTTAGCAGTGAGTGCAGTAACATCTGTGACAAGCCCATAGGCATCACTCCGGCATGATTTATGACTGCATGGCCCAAATCATAAAGCGGCCAGCTGAACACATGCGCAGCACTGGCTGTTGATTTCCCCTCTTCCAATTTGCGCAGCATTGGTAAATCATAGGCAGCCATGCACTGTAAACTGACTTTGTCTGCCACCTCTCCACTCACCCCCATGAATCACATTATGGTAACGGAGGCGATGGTGCAGACCTGTTTGTTTTAACCCGAGGTGCTGGAGGATTTCTGCCCATGATTGATGTGCCATTCTGCATGGGGTGATAACAGTTGATTGTGGTGTCAAACAGAAAGGCGCAGGGTAATTCATAAAAATTGGCCAGAAGTGCCCATCTCAGTGCTCCTAGCTGGACTGGAACTGGAATAGGGGAAACTTGTGTAACAGGCTTTGATTAACTTTTCCTAAAGTACATAGCACAATGGTGAAGACGCTGACATCTGGTTTGCACTTAGATGGAGAAAGGGTTCCATGCAGTTTAGAGAACAGCACAGAATGGCAAACAGCGGGTCTCCAAAAATACACCGAAAAAAGAAAAATGCAGGGTGTTGCCAGATAATCTATTGCATTTGTTCTTTTATAGACTGGATTTAAGCAAAATCTGCAGATAATGACAGCAATAAAACACTAAAGATTAGACTTATTCTCCATGAAAACAAAAGGACCTTTCTGCAATATGTCACAAGGCTAATGGGAGATTACATTATTAATGATTATTATTACAATATTTTATGCCCTTTTTTGCCCTAAAATATTGGTGGCCTATTCTTAAACCATTAATAGTCAAGCAAAGAAATGATCTGCTGATACTGACACATTAAGGCACTTGATTCTTTGTGAATCTCTGTCTTGAGAATGAAAAAGTTGCTCTTTTTCACCTCATGCTATTTTAAGCCAGGGATCAGCAGACAACAGAATAACCAAAGCACAGGTGTGTGTAGAGAGGTAATGTGAAATTTTTGAGAATCATTACTTTTAGAGAAAAACAAAAATGATGTTTAGCTGCAGGATTGTAATAAGCCAAAGGTTTGAAAATCCAATCTCTAATTATCACATTGGTAGTCTGTGTCTTTTGTCCCAGAAAACCGCAATAATGTGTCCTATATTGAGGTATTTTTTCCCAGCAGGACCTCCTGTGTTTTACGCATAAATTCTGCTGGGCCACCTTCAACAACAGTTTACACCACCTTCCTTTGCAGCTTTTAAATGAACACATTTGGGATTTTAAAGGAGAAAGGGGTAACTTGACCCACAGAGCTCTGCTGTGGCCCTCAGGGAGGGACTCACGATTGCAGCAAATTACTCAATATAGACCCAATTCTGGAAAGAAGTCTCTGAGACAAACAACAACATGGCATTGATGTTATTAATCCTAAACCCGGCCTTTAGTAAGAACGGCCACTCACTAAATTGTCCCACCGGCTCGCTGTGTATTGATGGAGTCTGTTTTATAGATAAATTAGATGTCTAGACACATGCGAAGGTCAGTAGAACTGACACCAGGACACGATCGGGTGGGATGTGTGGGCCTTAAGCTTTAAAGCGTCTGTATTCACGCTGAACACAGCATGACAGCAAACAATGCAGCACACTGAAAGCCCAAAAAAATGCCCTGTTCGTCCCTACGCAGCTTACGGTTGAATCCGTTGTGGCAGTCCTCAGAGTTTTAAAGCAGAGGAATGTAGTAGTGCATCTTACGGCTTCTGTGCATTAATATTCAGTGAGGCTGGTTACTGGAACCATGCTGAGAATTGAGTGTGTGAGGCCTGGGAGTGTGTGTGGGCTTGACACACCCAGCACAATTTGTCAGCCTGTTCCGGACCACTCAGCAGTCCGACGGGAAAAGAGCTCACAAACCATGTAAAGTTCACCTAAACTTTGTGGTAGAACAGGACTCTTTTCATCGCGCGGGCTGCATAATAAAATCAGGAGTTATTATATTTAATATTTCTCAACAAGATTTTGACATTTTAATTTTCATGTCATTTGATGTCATTTAGTAAAATTATTTAAGATTTAATTGACACATAATTTTGCTTATTTCAAGATAATGTTTCTTGTTTGAAATCAAACAAGTCGTTCATTCTTTCTGTAGCCATGTGTAAGAAAGGAGGTGCTACATTTAGTGTGGAATAGCAACAGACATCAGTACACACAGAATACTGAGGTTTCAATGGTTTATTGCAAACAACCTGGATTTATTGTAAAATGTAATAATATACATAATTTGCAATGGGGGTGGGGGGGTGTAATTCTGATTGCAACTGTATACAGACAACATTTAAGATGGTTTCTCTCACCAAAACACATTCACTCTCACTCTCTGCACCACACATATTCTTTATATCAGCTGACCTTTTTGCCTTTTTCACTAAACAACGGAATCTGTGCCGTTATGAAGTAATCGAGCTTTCCCACAGAGTGGGACGAAAGTCGGCTTCATCCGATAATGGTACATTGACCCGGCTCTGCCACCAGAGCCCAGGATGAGTTCGTTTTGCCACACAGGAATTCATTAACTGCTCATGGTCGTCTCAGTGGGTCGAACACTATGGGACCTTTAGCAGGTCAGATTAAAGGTCATCAAACCTGTAAACACACTGATCGCTCGCAGCCTTCAAACGAACAATTTAAAGGAGCGCCCGAAGTGATTTCACAGAAAAGGAAATAACTGGAAATATCATAAAAGATCATAAAAACACTTCTCCAGAAAACATGCTTTCCCAGCTCCCCACGCCTCCAGGCCTCGCGGTGAGAAACCAACCATGCCACTAAACTGAGCTTATCAATCTCATCAGCACTTTCTGGTTGGGAGAATGCAGTGCACTGCAGAAGAGTTTAAGATGCAGTTTTCTAGTGTTTGGTGAAAAAAAAAACATTTGATTGCATTGTTGAAATAAGATATGTTACTACAGTATATGTTACTAATGATTTTAGAAATGGAACGGTACTATAAGCACCATAATGTTATCATCGCATAACAAAAAACAAGGCAACTATCAACTACATGTTGCTTGAAATTTCATAACATGTCTAGCAGCTCACAAATAATGAATCTAGAAGCTAAGAAGCATCTATGTTAGCTAACACCCATTCTAATGTAGAGTGTTGGCTTCCTCTAGACCAACTTCAGCTTGTAATAAGAAATAAGCTGATGTTAGATTATTTTATATATAGCTGCCTATATGTTAGCCTGCTTGCTATCTAGCATCGAGAATGGTAGATGGAAATCTGTCTACACTTTATGTCCAAATGTTCTAATGAATGTATTTAGCTCTAGTATTTGATTGTAAGTTAGTCCCATTGCTGACACAGATATGCAAATGCACACAAACAGCTTGTCCGGTCCCTGTAGACCTGTCTAATGGCAGGCGTGGGCTAGAGGGGCTAAAATCCCCCAGTATTGTGCTGTGGAGCAGTGGAACTTTTTGGGATCCGTTGGGGAGTTGGGGATGAGGTGGGGTGGTGATCATCAAATCCTCACAGCAATGCACCAAAATCTTTAGAAAGCCTTCCCTGGACAGTAGAGACAGTTACTCCAGAAAAAGCAGTGACTGTTAATCATTCTACAAGTTTAAAAGACTGGCCAGTAGCCCTCACACACAGTCAACAGTACTCAACTGTAAATGCTACAGTATCAAATGAGAGGGGGCATAGAGGGGACATTGCTTTGCCTTATTTTTTTTTTCTTTGTGGTCTCAGGCCGTTCCATCTTGGTGTCCTGTGGACCCATGACTATTAAATAATAAGCTTAGCCAAAGACTGTAAATATGCTGTCGCTTGGGCAACTGTAGCCTGGCCTTGGCTGGTCCATGTTAAAAAGTATGAATATTTGTAGACAAACTGGCTTGTTTTTGAACCAATAACCTGCCATATGCGCTGTTCCTTTTAATCCAATTTATAGGTGAACATCCTCTGAGTACGCCTGCAGGCTATAGACTTTTCCTATCTTATCACCATTCTTTTGCATATCCTGATGTCTTCAGATTGCTAATTGTGGCACATCAATGTGTTATAATAAGTAACATCAGCTCAGTTTTTGGCACTGGCTATAAAAAGTCTGTCCCTCTAGGACCTGATTTTCTGACTCAAGAAGGACCTGAGCTTTACACTGAATTGGATGTTGGACTACAGAGTTGTGCAGCAGGCAGAAAAAAAAAGTATACAAGCATATTTTCTTATTTGGCTTAAGATCTTAGCCAATAAAGGCCATCATGTATTTTATATGAAACACTTCAACACATCTAGTCTACGCAATGCTATGCTAATGCCCTGTGTAAGTCAGTGACCAAGCTTACTTAAACTGCTTAGGGCAACATTTCATATCCTTTTTTTAATCTCTGCATATGCTGCATTTATTAGTGCTAATTGAATAGCTAAAATGATGCAAGCACAGCTAAAAGTAGTAAGTGAACATACAGTACAAGACACAGTTCATCTTCAGTATCATGTCTGGAAAGACCTCACGTGTGCATTTGCCATAAACACGCATTTGTTTTATAGGGCTAAATAGTTTTTCAGGGTAAATCAGTTCTTGCATCATCTGCAGTAAAACTCAGTCAGGGTTGCAGAAGAAAAGTGTAAGTCTGAATCACTGCAGCAATGAGGCAGTGTTGTTTATGCTGCAACTATGGACATGTATTTCAAATCTACAGCAAAACACCAGGGCTAACTGATGTATGACGAAATGTGACGCTTTCAGATGGATGAAATGTTCAGGTATGGCACTTATTACCTTATTACGGAAATCACTGCTGTTCATAAAACTATAAATTATGCAACTTTTCGACAAATAAGCAGCACTGTCCAAAATGTAAAGTTGTCTATCTGGTAAGCAAATTTGTATTTGCTTAAAAAAAAATCTAAAATATCAGAATAAATACTAATTTATAATTTATACTAATTTTATATGTCTCAGTATATTCGCTTAGCCACTTCCAAAGCTTTACTCAAAGAAGCCCAGTGTTTACAGCTAGTTTACATAATCAGTCCTTCCTTACATGGAATCAGATGATGCTGATGGAACAAGTCAGGACCTACAAATCAATGACTTTACTGAAAAACAACACACTCTGACTACTGACTGCTAAGGAGGCACAACCTGAATCAGCCAAGTTCAGAATGAGCCAAATAAGCAATCAGCTAATTTAACTACTTATTTTGTCAAGTAATTACAATCAAAATAAGTATACACTTATTGTGGCAGATCTGTGTTTCAGTTGCCTCTTACTTTTAATGTAACTTCTTATTTCATATTATGTCATTTAAACACACAATGGATTTTTCATTTCATGCCAATTTGTCCCATTAAAGAGCAAATAATATTATTTATATTGTTGCTTTGGCTAATAGAGATCACTGTAAGTGTGCTAATGTATTTCAGCTGTCCATTAAGCCCACATGGTGTGAGCTTCTGCTTAAAAAAACAACTGTAAAGAAATCTGACTACCTTATACGGTATGAGCCTTCATATTGTGTTTTACATAAAATCTACTGCTGAGGTAAATGGTTACTTAAAAGCTACTTAAGTGACTTTATAAACTCAATATATCATATCAGCATAGTCATTGCAACTTGTGTTATATTTACCTAATTTACCTATTTACATAATTACCTGAGGCAGTCATTTATTTTAGTCCTGCTACTTTTCAAAACACAGCGAAAATTGTTAGCATCATGACCTGTTGGATTATTGACTTCTAGAGAAATGTGGTGAAATTTCCTGTTTTGTTTTTTTTTAGTTTTGCAAAGTAAATAGCAGAACAACAACATAATCTATTTTTTCCCAATATCTTGTCACCCTTAATAGAAACTATATAGTGTTGACTGCAAGTAAAAAGCATTGTTCTTGTTCTAATTCTTCAATGAAAGAATAAGTGATTCTTTTTTTATTTAGTAATTGTGGAGCAATTCTATTGGTTCATTTATCAGGAATTTTGAGAAACAGTGTGAGGAACAACAGTTCGACTCAATTTATGACAAAAAGAGTAAAAATAAACTCAAAGGTTTTTGCAGGACAGCCAGGATGTGTAAGCAAGTAATGCCAAGCAACACCACAAAGATTCCTTGGGCTCCAAACTCCAAACACTCCAAACACAATATATTCACTAGGGTAGGGAAGCATCCACGTTAAATCTTATATTTATTTTAGGGATTACTGAAGTAATGTATTTACAGGTGTTATTATTTATAGGCATTACTGAGGGCGGAGAGCAGCCTAGGCTTCACAAGTGGTGCAGATGGTTCTACACTTAAGCGGCTTCCATATAATCTCATCCTATGATCTTTTAAAACCAAAAAATGATCAAATATCATCAAATGATCATGCACACTTATAAATCAATAACTTAATAAATGTTAAACCATCAGTCTGACAATTACAAATGTTCAACTCCTCTGAATCAGGAGAGAGCAGCTGGTTAGTATTAGCTTTATTAGCAGGATAACATTCAGAAACCCCACTTATGAACGTTTGGACAAGACAAACCCAGCTAGTCTTAGATAAGTTAGCTAGCTAGCAGGTTCACAAGTTTAGAGGATAAGATATTGGTCTTGGGAGCGTTTTAAGACACATTTAGTAGACTGGTTCATTCAGGTTTGCTTGCTTTACCTTTTCTTTTAACTTGCATCTACAGTGGGCCATATGTGGCCATCTTAAATGCACAAGAATGAATGAGCTATTTTGGTCGTGTACTAGACAGACACAGAAGAGGAATTTTGACACATCAGGAACGCCAAAATTGTTAAATACGGTCCTCATTTGGGGATACCTGTTTCTGGATTAAACAACATGAAAACGCATCATCTCTCTCTGTCTGTCTCAGTGATAGGATGCCTTTATGGCAGCTTTGTGTAAAAAAGCCTTGAGTACATGTCTCTCTTTCTCTGTCTCTCTCTGGACTGCAGTAAAATTACTGAAATGCATTTAGATATGTTTCTACAGGCAGTTTTTGAAGTACACACAAGTCTCTGAGAGACAAATTACCAGCCTGCAGTTAAAAACAGGACACTTTTTGAAAGGCCTTCCAACTGTCAGTTCTCTCTCTCTCTCTCTCTCTCTCTCTCTCTCTCTCTCTCTCTTTCTTCATTTTCTCCTTTTTCACAGGCACTAAACTATGCTTACAGAAGTACATCATACCATGCATTTCTTCACACTCCACCAGTTTATTCACACCTGATTAATACACTTGTGTCCTTCCAACTCTATGAAACGTGTGTAGGCATCCTGACTCATGCCTGAAACATCTGAACTGAGTTTTGACAATTTTCTGCTGTAATTAAGTCATATTTCAGATGGAAAAAACAATATTCATCACACTAATATGACATGTAATAGATCGAATTACACAAGCAAGAGTCAGGGTAGCATCATTCTTTGACCACGTCTGGGCAAGAAAAGAGCACAATTTTAGGGACAGTATATTGATTCTGATGGCCACAAGCTGCCCTAGACAGTACAAGACCTTAGACACTGATCCTGTCAGCTAACATTACTACTGCAGAGCAAGTAGCACTCTTCTGGCTTTAGGCATGTGTGTCATGAACGTGTAGGGATGACTCTGATTTTAAAGGAGGATTAATCAGCAGCACTGATGTAATCTGATGTGATCGTTAGTCATAAGTCACTCTGATTTGGAGCATCTGACAAATAAGTAAATGTAAATGTAAATCTGTGCTGGCTTGTGGGTGGAGAGGTGGTTCTGTTCAGGCCTGGATATTAAAGGTCAGGTCAAAGACATTCATGTTTTATCAGTAATGAAAGTAATTAACAGGTTCAGCTACACTCTGATTAGAACACTGCAAAAAAAAAATCTCAGATTCAGAAAATATACACTTATGCACTTCTGGTCAAATTACATGTGATGTGTTATTGATTTTCTAAGTAAAAATAAGTTCACATCCCTTACAGAGAACTCACAGAGCCAACAGTGGACATTAGAAAAACATTGAACAGAGTTTTTAAAAGGTATCAGGGATGTTATTTCTGTAAAGTTACAGAAATAACATTACAGGAACGTTAATATGTGTGACGTAATATTGGTAATGCATTAACAACGTTCCCAGTTAGACAAACAATACCTTTATGGAAACGTTTGAAGCAACATTGAGATTGAAGATTGATAAAACTAAAACATAATCACATGAATTTCACACTGAGAAACAATAGTTAATGAATGTGGTGATAAAATAAAATGATTAAAATTAATTAAATGATTTCTACAAAAAATTGGAGCATTTATTTAAACATAGAATATAATCTTTTCTGCATTTACACTGATTAAATTATTAATCATGGCTTAATGAGTTTAAACACTGATTAATTTGTTTAAATTGTAAGGTAACATGTAATTGGTGGACCTATTGGTCCAATAGATAACAGTAATAATTAGATCAATCTTAACTGTTTTTGCTTCTACTGTTATAACGTAGGAACACATCAGCCAGTTTGCACTGCTGTACATGTAGTTATTGATTAGTAGTCCTTATGGTGTAATAAGGAACATAAGTGGTTAATATTATTTAACATATTTTATATATATATATATATATATATATATATATATATATATATATATATTACATTAACATAATTTCAGTGTAAAAAAATCAGCTGTGAGAATAAAAGTTACTGTAATGTTAAAACTAATTCTAACAACATCCAGAAAACCTTGAACATATAGAACATTTTTCCCCCTCCCTTCATTGTATCAATGGGAATTTTTTTTTTTAGGATCAACTGCCCTAAAGCAGTGGCTAGAGCACAGGGGTTTTGATCACATTGTTGTGGGTTCGACAGGCCGACAGGCTGACCCTGGTCCCTGACCAGGGAAATTATATATTGATTAGAGTTATATATATGTTTTTTTTACTTCACATGATACCATGTTTTGTGGATAAGGCATTCATAATCAAAGCATGGCATTTTGTTTGTAGAAGACACTGAGTAAAATTTGTCTGTTTATGCTGTGATGTTAGACAAGTTCATTTGCACAAGCATACAGTACCTGTCAAGTCTGAAACACCTTAAATAACACTAGTACTATAAAACAGCACGTAAGGAATCATGAACTAAAACAAGTATCAGACAAATATACGACTTATATATGAGATTCTTCAAAGTTGCCCCTTGTACACTACTGCTGCATTGATTTGCATGCTCTTGGCATTCTCTTAAACAGGGATGCTTTACCAACACATTTGAAGAACATCCATATAAAGTGTTACATAACGTGTTTTATAATAAATATTATACATAATGCATTATTCAGAGTGTTTTCAGGTTGCTGAAAATCTCTTCTTGGATGTTGTTTACAACAACTTCACTTTCTGTTAGATGATTCATGTTAGCTTGTTATGAGGCACCATTAGGAAGGAGGGTTCAGGTAACCCATGTGTCATTGGTGAACCCATTGGCCATTTGATAATACTAACAATGTGAGCAATCTTGTAATCTTGAAGCCATTTCTTTTATTTGCCTTAGAAACCAGTTTCAGGCATAAACAGATGATGACGATTTCACCTGTTTAATGTCATTGAGCAGGTCCAGTTCCTGTCATTACTTAATAATCAGGAGAATCATTTAAACATTTAACACAGGCATGACTGAAATCTGTTTTGCTTCAGCTGACCAAGTAGTGTGATTAGATTAAGTGATGTTTTTTTTTTCAGAACCCCAGAGTCACAGTCCGGGCCAGTCAGCCCAGAAACAGGCCGAGAACAATAGGGATCCTGGCAGAGGCTCAGCGTGCTGCATGCTCTAATACACGATAATTGTTTGCCAGCATCTCTTAGAGGGCATGTTCTGTTCTGCCTGTAATTACAGACTGAAGGACATTTACTTTTCTCTCTTCCTTTCAATCAGGGCACAGAAACACACAGCTTTGGAGAGCGATGAGTTCTCGCCAAGGGCGGCTCTTCAATAGCCAGATTTGTTGCCGTCTTCATTTGTGGAAAAAGGCAAAGCCAAATTGAAGCGGAGAGGCTCTGAGCCTCTCGGGAGCTCTGTGAGTGAGTTCATCTCTGGCTAGACAAGGCACAGTCACAGTGCCTTAGCGCCAAACAAGATGAGAAACACTGAGCAAATAAAATAAGGGAATATTGACCCTGTTTATTGTCAGCGCTGTTTGGTGTGCCGTGTGGAAGGTCTTCTGGCCTTTCTCTGCTCTAATGGCTGAGTCATACTGATGAGGCCACCTGCCTGGAGCTTTTACGAAATGCATATCCAGGAAGCGTGAATAATAAATGACACGCACTATATAAAGGAGCTGTTTGCTTTAGAAGCCACTGGATATTCTCATCAAAGAACAATGGGTGCATACGAATAAATGCACAGACATGTGGACATAATTTGTGTCATTTATGTCCTTATCATTCACGTCATTTCCTGCTTTTATGACAGACAGTGCTTTTCAGTTGCTTGAACATTTTGGTTAGTTTTCAATACTGATCATTAGCTTAGTGTCCAATTTTATTTTATTTTGTCCAACATTTATTTAGCAAAATTGTGTAATCAACGCAAAAACACTAAGCACACCACATAATTCAACAGAGATATTATTTTTAGACTCTCACTTAACCACAACCATAAATAACACAGAATACACCTCTTAGATTTAACCTATTTAACCTTAGTTTGTATTATAAACTGTGTTATATATGTATACTGGCTCTACCTGCTGATACTTTACTGCTAGTAAGTAGTTTTACTTCAGTTAGGCCATAGCAGAGAGGGCTGAACAGTAAGACCTGTCCATACATACTGCAACAGTTAACAACTGCAACTGAAATTTCCAGCACAATTTGGGCAACAATTATAGACCATGTTCTCAGTCGTGGTTTGTCCAGGAAGGTGGAAGAAAATTCCAGCCCAAATTGCTTTGATGGTGGCCGTCAGATCGTCTGTATTGCTGGGTCAGAAGTTTATGATCTTTCTTTGAATAATACCCCAAAATTATCTATCTATATGTCAGGAGAGTTGGTGGGCATATCAGGCATAGTAATACAGATAATAATGATCAGTAAGAAATTTGGTAGTAGTTTTGGCACTGTTGGCAGGTGCTAAGTCCACTCTTTCCTCAGACACTAGGACCAAATGATATGAAAAAAATACAACTTTCATCTGAACAGAGGACTTTGGAGCACTGAGCAACAGTCCAGTTCTTGTTCTTCTTAGCCCAGGTAAGGCACTTTTGACGTCTCTGGTTCAGGAATGGCTTGATCTTAGGAATGCAGCAGTGGTATGCCTTTTTTCTGGAGACATCTGTGCATGGTAGCTCTTGATGCACTGTTTCCAGCCTCAGTCTAAGTTCTTTAATCAACTTTTTTTGAAAATCCTCTCAAGGCTGGGGTCATGCCTATTGCTTGTGCACCTTTTCCTACCATATTTTCTTCTCCAGATACCTTTCCACTAACATATTTTGATACGAGATACACTGTATTTATACTATCTGAATAGTAGTTTACTCAAACTCAAAATGAAATATGCTAATTATTTACAATACTGGATTTATGATGTTCATAAACAAAGTGTAATATATATAAAATATGACAATTTAACTATGAACAAAAACACTAGTATTTTACTGGAAATTATTGCTTATTGTATATATTGCTTATTTGTTTATTGAGTGAAGTCTCATAGTCTGTGAATAATGAGTGTGAGAATGGTAAAATGTGTGTGTTTTAATCGTTATAGTATTTGCTATTTTACAGAAAACACTGAAGAACCCCCCCATTAAAAAATGGACTGACTGGATTACATGGATATAACCTCACATGCCAACCATGTCAGTCTTAGCCTCTAGTCATGTCAGTCTTAGCCTTCTTCTGCTGCTGGGCTCTTTTGTTAAACAAGTTTATTATTAAATTCCACATTTTAAAATCCGCTGCAGTTTCATTAAGGTGCAGAATAATGTCATAATACTCCAATTACAACAGCTGAAACAGACGTGGGTTTAGCAGTGACACGGATGAACCTTCCTTTGGCCTTCAGCCTCAGTCTTCTCTAATTAGTCTTACCTTCGAAGTTAACTTCACCCTCTTACACACTTCAGTATTACACAAATGAGAGAGTTTCATGCTTCACACGTTTCTTCATCTTCATTTCCCACCACTTATTACTTCCCAGAAACTTGTCCATTCTCTCCTCTCCCTCTTTATCTGTATTTTCACTCTCTTGATCTGTCTTGGGATTTCAACCATGCATTGTTGAAATGGACAGATGGATACTTCCACAGCTTCCGTTTTTTCCTTCAGTCTGTCTCTCCCTCTCTCTCTCTCTCTCTCTCTCTCTCTCTCTCTCTCTCTGTTTCTTCGTGAGGCATTTCTCTCTCTGTGATCACTTTTTATCAGGTTTTCTGCTTTTTTTCTCCTCCACCTCTCTTATCCTCCCTCCAATAACATCACTCCTCATACCACACCAATCTTTGCTACAGCTGTCAACTCTTGCCAATCATTTTTCATGGTTCTAAGCTTTTGCTTTTACTTTGTGCTCACTCGCTCGCTTTTTTTACAGCTCCAGCACAACTGTGAATGTTCCTGTTAACTCTCCAGCAGACAAGCGATAAGACATTTCCTTTTTTTTTAACTCCAAAGGTGGGAAATACTACAAAGGTAAAAAAAAAAAAAAAAGACTATTCAACTTCTGATCAACTGGCACATAAATACTGATAATGATCACTACTTTAGGGCTTCACTGGAAGCATTTAACAAGAAGAAGCCTAAAATATTACTGTAAGAGAGGAAGATTTGATAGATTGTTACTTCTTTTTTGGTTCCTTAGGGATACATTTGGTTTGCGAAACGGACTCACAAGCATTGTTCATAGTTAATAATAAGCATTTGAAGGTCATTAATGATTTTAGAGTTTTACTGGACTTTAATATGTGCAGATTTCTGTCTGGTTAATTCGCTGATTCATGTAGGGCTTAGTATCCAGGGACTAAAATCTGAATAATGCAATGATCATTTATAATGCATATTCAAGTTTTAACTCGAAATCCCCGGCTTTTCAAAAGTAAAACATTAAATACATTTTAAAACTTTTTGCTTCTTCCTTTTCTTAACTTTTCCTCCCACACTTCTCGCTCCCAAGCTCTCTTGATCGAGTGTAAAAGCTGATCACTAGATCTTGATAACTCAACTTAACTTAACTGAAGCTCTGACTGGAGAGCCTGAGCTGTAGCTCTACAGTGGAACTCAGTCTGAAACTCTGACTAGAGAGTGTGATTGCTAGCGCTTTATAGTGAAGCTCTCTCTCTGACTGTAAAGCCTGATCTCCAGCTCATTACAGCTCACCCTGAACTGGAGAGTCCAATAACAAGCTGCTTATAGTGGAGTTCACTCTGACGCTCTGATGTTTGAACCATAGGATGTGTCAAAACACATCCTCAGTGGTTCTTGCTTTCTGGACATATGATTGTGGGAAAAGCTTTCGTCGGTGTGGAACCTTTGCATTATGTAGAGGCTTCTTCACACTTCCGCATCTCGTTTACTGAACAGTGAATAATTAAAGAACCCCCTATTGAGAGGTTTTGGGGAACTAAACAGCATCCAGTATCACTTTAATTGAAGACTACCTAGGTAAGGGCATCATAACACATGCATAAGAACTAAATCATTTATTTGAAATCAATACTTGGGTATTTGCAGTATTTGGAAGCCGGAGAGATGTATTATGTATATGATACACTGCATTAACATAAGGGCTCTTAAGCTGAAGTGACAGACTCCTTTTAGAACACTGTTATGAAGCACCATTCCCTGTAATGGAAGATTGCAGATGCCATATAACAGGCAGAGGCACAGTGAAGCGGACCAATCGTACATTTACATTTACAGCATTAGGCTTGCGCTCTTATCCAGAGTGACTTACATTTGAATCATGTTACACAGGTAGGTGAATGTAGTGTTAGGAGTCCAAAGACTCATATTGGTGTCAGTGGTGCCAGCAGGAATACATTTCATATTACACAGAGGAACCACCTGGTATGCTAACTGTAAGGTTTCAATGTGCATAAGACTACTCAGAGAGCATGTGAAAAGCAAGAGCGAGATTGTATGCATGTCAAATACCAGCCAACAGGTCTGGAAAACAACAGCAGCCAGCTAAATAACAGGCTGTGATACACTATACTCTTATATACTATATATATATATATATATATATATATATATATATATATATATAGCACAGATAAACACACAGGAAAGGTCAGCAGAGCAAACAACAGACTCCCTCATTTAGCAGCATCATGAGAACAGTTAGGCATAAAGTAACAACAGTATGCGACTGCGAAACCAAACTAAGCTGCTATTTAATAAATGATGATAATATTTAATAATATTTCTATTGGCAAAATGAAACGTTGAGCATGTTTGCTGGATCTGGAATCTGGATATTATTATTCTCAAAATAATCAGACCAATAAAAGCTTGGATTATAAGAAAAATAACCATTGTTTAACCTCACCCAGTGAACACTTAATATGACCTGAGAACTGAACTCTACAACAACCTTTATACACAACCAATATACTGTACATTGTGAGCATATTCTGAAGACCAATTTTCAGATCATCAAACAAGCTAGAAATAAATACAAATATTAGTTTACCCTCTGAACTTGACACGTGAGAAGACTGAACAGGCAGATGAGACAGTGAAATAGTATTCCTACCTATTTGAAGTTCAACCTCCGCTGTTTGCTCACTAACACACAAGATAAGCTAAATCTGATGTTGCCAACACTCACGATTAAGCGTCAGTAATATTGAACTTGCTGTGATCTATAGCTAGTGACATTAACATCAGTCATTGGCCTTATTGGCCAACGTATTTGCATCATAGGGTTGAAAAGTGGACACAGACAAAAATGCATCTCATTCTCGAGCACAGTTTAAAAAAAAAAAGATTTTCTGTTTGTTAAAAAAGTCACCAAAATATAAGGGTGGTGTGTACAGGATTACAGCTGCCGGCACCAGTGCTTGATGTAGCGTGGTGTGCTCAACCAGCCAGGTAAAGGAACCCCAGGAACTGGGAAGGTGGTGTTGTTTCCCATTATGCTACACCATACACTACATATTGATGTAAATACATTGATGTACATAAATGTTTTTACATGGATTTCTGTAGTCTGAGAGTGTTCTTCTGTCTACACATTGTTAATTACATCTCTGCCTTACAACAGGTTTAGGGCTACAGCAGCCGTGGGCTATGGGTTCATGGTTCCGGTCTTGTGACCAGAAGGTCACTGGTTTAAACTCAGGAACCGACAGGACATGACTGAAGTCCCACTTAGCAAGGCACCTAACCCACAACTGCTCCCTGAGCACCAAGGCTAGGGCTGCCCACTGCTCGGGGCATGTGTGCTTACTAGTGAATGTATGTGTGTGTTCACTGCACGGATAGGTTACACGTGGAGGTCAAATTCCTTTGTGCATCCAAATGATGATTGAGTGTTCTTCTTCTTTTACATGAACCTTTGTTATCTTGGAAATACTGTTAAACAACGTTTAGTTCTGACATCACAGTCTGATTGGTTGAGAAGCTTTCTAACTGTGCTGATATTTGTGTGAACAGCACAGTTTTTTCAAACTGAAATTGCAACAGTTAAAAAGTCAGAGCAGAACTGAAGTCTTTATATTCACTCTGCAGCCATCGTTGAAATGCTGTGGTGCAGTAATTTCCAGTTACACAAGACCCCACAAAACTCCCATCTCTCTCAATGAGGAGGAATCAAAATACTTGAAACTGGTTCTGGCTACTGTGCTTGTGCAGATCTTCACATCTAGGGTTTTTTTCCCCCACTGGCACGAACCTGCTCTGCTCACAGGCAGATTGGCTCTTTTTTGCTGAAGGGTAGGACTCTATCCATATCCATTCCATATCTATATTTCAACCAGTTGCTGGTCTCCTCATTTATTACATCTATGGCTCCATCCATATCACAAAAGGTAAGCCCTTATAGTATCAGAGGTGATCTTGGACTGCGCACAGGGCTCTACAGAACTACAGAACCACTTAGTCAGCCCTGGTGTTTTGGAGTTGTTAGCATTCTTAGCATGTATTTGTTGTGGAACTACGTTTTGGCGGAAGGATCAAATTCAGCATCAAATTCAGAGCTTTGATTTATTTTGTTACTTTATTTTGTAAAAACAGTTGTTCAAAAGCAATAAAATGCCCAAGGTCATGTGTCATTATGATGTTATTCGCGATATCATCACAAAAACCTTGTATCTCCATTTTGTCCTTTTTCATTGTTTGACATAATTTGAATCTGACAGTTGTCCTTTATTTTAAAGCAACATTTCATGATGAATGAACCAATAGAAATGCTCCAAAGTGCCATTTTGGAGGTGAAAGATTTTTGTGTGACAGCAGTGATATTCATATGTTATGAAATACCCTGCATAGGTATCAATTAAATAAAGTATTGGCAAACATCAACAGTAGAGAGAAATACGTTCATGAAGTCACAGAATTGACTGCTGACTTTCCAGACTTAATCATAGGCTTATCCTGACATTTTACAGTCTTCTGTCTATAAAGAGAAACTCTGCCCTTTGCCTGGTATTAATTCAGTGTGCAACTTGCTTAGCATCAAACGACTGGGGCTCTTTGGAGCAACTGGTTTCCCACGCAGTATGACTGACATTTGCAAAACTAATTTCCTGTTTTGAGCCCCTACAAGATGGAGCAAAATGAAAGGGGCTGTTACACTGATGCCTGTGGAAGATATTGGGGCGAGCAGAGAACATTTGTCTGTAGGGAAAGACTGCAGCTGCGGGAGTAACAACAACAACAAAAAAAAACAGGCATAACAAGAAGAGATGTACAGGGGCTTGTTAGTGCGGGAAGAAAGAGACAGCTTTTAGTTCTGCTGCGTGACATCCTAGCCCTACGTGTGTTTGTGGATGTGTATATGTGTGAGGGAAGAGTATGGGTTTTCTTAGTTCAGTGAGGGGCTTGGGCCTGGGCAGTACCAGATACTGGGCACAAGATTTTGTAAAGAGCCCAGCATAGATGAGCCACAACTCTACCACAATCATTTCCAGCACTGTGCCACTCTATCTGCTACTCACTGGGCTGGCTGAGACAGACTGGCATGGGACTTTAGGAGACATTTCTGCTAGATTCTGGAAAATATACATCTGAAATGGCCCAACAGACCTCCTTAGCATTGTGTTCATTTTATTTGCAGCAACAGGAAATGTTTGGTGGAGGTGAGTGCTGCTAAATGGGGGTCTATGCAATGCAGATTTCAGATAATTCCAAAAGATTCACATATTTCTTCTTGCAACTGTTGATGTGGTACAGATGTAATGCAATTATAACAGCTTGTTATATAGTACTTAAATGTACTGAGAAATGGACACTTTACAACTACTTTACAATTTAGACTCCATATATATATAGAAATATCCATAGTTAGGTGATGCTAAGGTTGCTATTGTTATTTATTTATGATTTTTTGTGTTTGTCTTTTTTTCAAAAAGCTGCTAGCTGTTGCCAAGTCCCAAGTAGATTAACACTATATACTATCCTATAATCAGAGGCGTCACTATGCTAGTTCTAGGGGTCCTCTAGTCCTCCCTAAATGTACATTATTAGTTTATATATATATATATATATTTTATGATTATTTATTTATTTTTTATTTTTTTGCTATTTAGCCTAGATGTGCTGTTGTATCTCCAAATATAACAGTTGGAAATAGCAGGGCACTGACTTTGCGTACACCCTGCAAGCGATGAAAGCATCACAGTGTCCGGAAATCATTCATTTTACAATCAGCGACGAGATGCTAAATATGCTATAAGACCTGCAGTCTAACTAAGAGACAGGAGATTGCATTGCGTGAGTATGTTTGTTGGAAAGCAATGGAGAGCATTTCTGTCGCATTTGATTTGTAACTATCAATTTTGAGTCAGTTTTACCAAACAGCTACATTTTTCCATTCATTTTATGCTTATTGCTGCTCTAAGATCTATGATAAACAAACATTTTAAAGCCTATTTGTGGAGCAAGCCCCCAGAATAAGTAAAATGCTTAGCACATCTATTCATTAATCTCTGTGACGCCCCTGCCTACGGTACCATGTCTTCTGTAAGGAACCTAGCAACCTGTTTTGTAATGCTACCATAAGCCTTAATGCCAGCAAAGTACTAAGACATGGTAGTAAATGGAACTGGAAATCAGTCCCTACTGTCTTTCTCTCAGCACATGCCACAGCTGTGATTTAAACCCTGAACACTACGGTTCAAGCCCCCCCTCCTTTCTGAAAAACTGCTGTGCTTTACCTACACAAACCACTCAGGTTGATTAAAATGTTCTGGTTGACTCCAGTCTTTTTTTCTTCAGTTGATTAAAAAATCATTTAGTTTCAGTTCATCGAAAAAAGCTTTAGGCTCAGTTTATTTTTCATTGACAACATCTCATTAGGTGCTCGTAATTTTAATTTTCCTGTAGTTACCAAGGAGAAATAAAGATGTATCCCATTAAAACAGTTCTGGAATGTGAAATGTGACATGAATCCTCCAGAGTGACCAAAATGACCAAGAGTCAAGAGAAGTCGGGCGAGAATGGTGGCATATAATGAATAATTCTGAAGCTTATAAACTGGCCTGTTGACAGCAGGGGTGTGAGGGAGGTACTTTACCACACTTGAAATTCAAAAGGGGTCTGCTGCGGACACACGGAATGGCACTTGGAACCGGAGTAGTGTTATGCATACATCAATACAGATGATCCTCAGAGGAGTGGGCTGAAGAGCTGTCACCATCTGGACTGTGGCCTGCTTGGTTCCAGAAGCTGGAGCCCAAAGAAACACTTGTGCAGAGGAGAATAGGAACACTTTGTCAGCTTGGCTACACTTGCTAAATCACACAAGGCCCAGGAGAGTCTAGATGTGCAACTTATGAAAACTTAAAAAAACTTAATAAAACTCCTTAGACACAGTGGTCTGCATTAAATCAAGCACTCAACTTATGGACTTCAGGCTACAGTGTGTGTTATTTTGATAGCTGCGTTACCAGTTTGTTATTGAAACTTATTTTATACAAGGGTCAGAAAATCAGGGCAAAACAGAGCAAAGTCTTTCTGGCCTAAACAACACTGGCACCAGCAACTATAATCTTGTACACACCACACATACATATTTTTTATTTTTTACCATGCTTTCATAAAAATACAATTGGGACAACAGCAGGTCATTCAGATTTCTTATTGAATAATGTGCTTGAGAATGATGCATTTTTTGTCTGTGTCCACTTTTCACTCAACATTATGATGCAAATACATTTGAAGGTGGTGGCAATAGCTATAGGTCACTGCAAGTTCAACATTACTGGTGCTTAATCGTGATTGTTGGCAATGTTGGATTTAGCTTATCTTGTTTGTTAGCAAATGGGCAGAAACACAAGTTCATAGTTTTATCTGCCTGTTCAATCTTCACACATGTCAAGTTCAGAGGGTCAGAATAAAAAAATGTTACAGTAATATTTCTGTCTTGTTTGAAAATTTAGAGTTTGGTCTTCAGAACATGCTCACAATGTACAATTCTGTGTTCACTGGGTGAGGTTAAACAATGGTTATTTTTCTTATAATCCATCCTTTTCATGGTCTGTTATTTTGAGAACTATAATTTGGTGTGAGATCTGGCCGCCCGGATCCAAGAAACATGCATTCAGCACGCCATCACTCTCATTCCAAGACATTTGATTACTTGAATTGGTCAGAAATTACCATCATTTATCAAATAGCAGCTTGGTTTGGTTTTGCAGTTGCATACTGTTGTTACTTTAAGCTGAACTGTACTTATGATGATGCTGCTAAATGCGGGAGTCTGTTGTCTGTCTATATTTAATATAGTATATGATAATTTAGTGTATTACAGCCTGTTGTTTAGGTGGTTGCTGTTGCTTTTCAGGCTTTTCAAGCTTTTGGCTGGTATGTGACATGCATGCAATATTATGGTGAATTGATACCTTACAGGTAGCCATACCGGAGGTTCTTGAGTGTGCTATAAGATGTATTCTTGCCAGTGCCACTGATAAATGCAACAAATACTTTGTCAGGATATGGAAGCGAGGCAAAAAAGGCTAAAAGCTAAAAGTAAGGCCGACTGGAAAAAAAGCTAGGAGACCATGCCCTGGCGAAACTAGGGAAAGTGGGCACTTATTGGGTGCCAGGCTACAAGCTAACCCAGCCAACTGGTTATAATCTCTTCAGCTAGTTAACCACAGGTAGGTTTATTTTAGGTACTGAAAGTGGTCCTTTATTTCTGCACGAATTATCATGGTAAATGTGGATGTAAACAGTCCACAATAATAATAAGTATAATGTTTCCTACATCTTGATTGGTGGACCGTTCTTTGCATAGCAGTGATGCTCGCTTGCTAGTGGCGTGGTAGTGTGTGTGTTGTGCTAGTGTTATTGTATCAGCGTCACTGCAGAGTAGAGAATGAGCTATAATCTTTAACGTGAAGTGCATGAAGTGTAATAAAGCAGCTAGTAGGTGCCAACAGTGTAAAACTTCCAGTGTAAAACTAGTCAAATAATATCTGGTCGGCAGTGGCCGTATGGTCCATTTTCCACAGATAGAAAGGGTAGCGGATTGCTGACGAACAGCAGTCAGTAATTATGTGTGTACAGAGTGCACTCAGCGTAATCCATTCGGCCAAGATCTGCTCTACTGATGAGCTCAATAAGGAAATGTTGTAGCTACTGTTAGTAACTGTGTGTGTGTTTCACAGTACAGAGCATTTCCCAGTGGCACTCAGTAGCTGGACCAGCAGGTATCTGAGTGTGCTTGGGGCATCTCGTGTGCGTGATTGGCAGTGAGCAAATGACACAGCCACTCTCGTGGTCTTCACCTGCCAGTGTTGGCCACAACTGTGTCTCCAGCAGGAGAGAGAAAGTGTGAGAGACAGCCACTTACTCTCCTGGGGTTGTGTATTCATAGCACAGGCAGGTAGGTGAGAGGGTAGCTGGACAAAGGTCACAGAGTGGCCGCATGTTTTATCTAGTGCTCTCAGAAGATACTACTTGTACACACTCTCTCTCTTTATATTTTATCTCTTTGGTTGACTGTTTGTTGCTTCTCCAGTTCACACAACACTTCTTCCCACCCTCTCTCTTTACATCTCACGTCTTCTACCCCTCAAACAGATCCATACTTTATTATGGTTCCCTCTCACCGGTATATAACCTACAAATTCTACCTGCACTGCACAGTTTGCTATTTTCCTACTATACTTGATTTAGATAAAAAGTGTTTGATCATTATAGATATGACTCAGTCATACATCAACAGTCAAAGAACCAGTAATTTAAAGCAGCATTATGTGAGAAATGGTATTTCTTGCTCCCAGGCTCCCCCTACAGCCGGGAAGTGACATTTACACTTTGAGCCACCCCCAAATGACACTCTTTACACAAGCATTTTGAGGAATAAGAGATATAGAACCAGCATCTGATGTTACACAGCGTTATCCAGTTATGGAGGTTGCTGTCCTGCCCACTTTGCTAGTATTACATACAACAGTTAGCCGAATGTAGAACCTGGAGTAGAAACAATAGCGCTGCTATTCTGCCTATTACAGCACAGTGGAGCATCAAATTGATTATATTAACCCCTTAAACCCTAGGTTAATTAATAATCAACTAATCTTGTTACACAGGGCTCTATTTTAGGGTCAGTGAACGCACTGAAGTAATGATGTGTGGGCCTACATTCAGGGATTGAATGGTTTAATGAGTTAATCATGAGGTAAACATGCTAAATAATGCTGCTTGTTTTTTAACATTTCTTTGGCTGTAATCACACCAAAAATGCTTACCAGCATGTTAAAGTCATGTTAATGCAACATTGTGTAGCAAATTATATTTTAAAATATTAGATTCAGTATCATTATCCTGCTCCACTTATAACTCCACCTGAGTTTAAAATCCTTTAATATTCTTGTACCACATTACTCTACCCATCAAATACAATTTTGCATTTATTGCAGTGGAGTAAAGGTGAATTACACTCCACACCTGTAGAGGGAGCCCAGGAGACAAAAAGCTTAATATGTTTGTCCCCTACTCTCGTCTACACACAATTTATGCATTATATATATAGAAGTCAATGTGTACATTTAGGCTGAACACAATTTGTGTATTAATACATTAAATGTAGAGTAGAGCTCATAACATGTCACATATAATGGGTCCTTATGATGCAGCTGCGTCATTCTTTTTTGATCTGTAAACATGTGGATGTGAATTCCTTTGTGTAGTGGGGCCAGTTTATATAAAAATGTATGGTTTTATTATAGACCTCAGTAAGGCAGTGTCTGGGTACTGAGCCAACGTCTATAGACAGTCACTTGAGCCTGAATATTGTGCTGAAAAACCCTTGGTCTGGTAGTGATGTGGATCCATGAGCTAGTCAGCTCTGTTAGTACATACTCTAAGGCCATGACCTACAGATAAGGCACAATTATAAAGCACTGACAGGAATTAAAGTTTCTATAAGCTGATCAGAAGCTGCTACAGATGTCATCCGACCATGATATCATGTCTGTCTTGGAGTGGATTTAAAACTTAAGTTGCAACCTGTTTCCTATTATTTCATTGTTACCAGAGAAGACTACATTAGGTATGAAGGGTTTTGAAAAATCTTCAAACGTAAGTTTCAATGACACTCAACCTAGATCTATAAATGTGTTTATATATATATAAGGATGGGGGGGTGGCTGTGATTTATAAAAAAAAAAATCATGTCATTGTTTTGTCCTTAACAAAGGCTAATAACAGCTCACAACCACAAGCCGCTACATGCCCACGCTCTGCTCTTGTCGCTTGTGTTAATAACCTCAGCGAAGCCACAGAGCGAATGTCTCCTGGCCTTAATGACCTGGCATCCGTACGAGCACAGCAGACATTGGCTCCTTTTGTATTATATTTACCACACTCTAGCTTTCAGGCATGCTGGAAGATCACCACTGTTTGCTCAGAACTAATGTCACATCATTTTTCAACCACATAACATATAATAGAAAGCCATGATGATGGCGGACAAGTCACAGTGAGAGTGCATTTACAAAAGCTATTTGGTCTGAAAGTAAACGATGGTGAGGATGGATAATAAAGGTAGTCTCATCGGGAGTGACAGGAAAATGAAATGGCCTTCCGATGGCGATAAGCCCTTGGTCTTCTTTCAGTGTCTAATGCAGAATAGTTTGCATGTGGGACACTACAGCCTCTGTACTTGCACTACAATGCATGCTAGGCTAGCACCTGTTGACCTTATCGTGGCGGACATCAGTAGAGCAGCACAGCTTGTTATATATATAAAACATAAGTTATACCATAGTCATCCTACCACAGAGAACCCTGATAGGTCTACTGATTTTAAAGACAGACCAATCAGGATGTAAATCTCACCCACACTGATAGGTCTACTAAGAACAAAGATAGACCAGTCAGGATGCTCTCTCTGTCACACTCTCACTAGATCTGTCACTTACTAGCTCTGTCTTGCTTGACTACTTAAACTCCTAAAACTATGTAAGAGTCTGTCCAGTTTTCAGAATATTGTTTATGATATGCAGGCATCAGGAAGCCTCTATCAGTATGCGGGAGAATGTCGCAAGTCAAAGGGGGAGGTGGGATGTCTGATATTCAGAAAATATGTAGAAATTCCCTAGCTTGTGCACATAGTCTAGAGTATAGAGAAAGTCTTGATTCAGTTCTAAAATCTCAGTACAAACAATATGCAATACAAACATTTAAGTGCAGAATTAATGTTCATTGAAGTTTTGGTGAAAGAGTAAGTTCACTCATTCGACTTCCTAGGTGCCAGGACAAAGAAAATATGATATAACTGTTAGGTTATGGCTTGAATTCATGGTGAACACAAGCAAAGTCCTTATAGGTCAGTCTGTGCACTCTGCAGCAAATTTTAGCAGTAACCTTGGACAGTTATTTCCAATCACACAAGACATATAAACCCAAAACTAAAAGGGCTAAGGTTTCAAAATCACTTCAAGTCACAGTCAATATGAATGTTTAAGAAATGTATCTTTTCAAAAGCCTTTGTGTATTTTTTGTTTGCTATCCTGTGCACAGTGCCTCATTTTAGATCATACATGGCTGACCCAAATGAAGGCTCATCACTGAAGCATTCACACTGGTTACTGATCATTGATCCTAATTACCTTGGGAATTTTCATGCCAGACTCTATTTTAAAGTCTACTCTACTGACTAAATACAATTCAGAAATCCACACACAGGGCAAAAAATGTTGCCACTGTAGCTAAATTGTTTGATTTTGCAGTAACTAAAGTCTGCATCCTATCATATAAGAAGTGTATTGCATTGCAAATCAGTGCACATTGAGCCACCTGATAACTTAGGGATGGAAACTGTGTCTTGTGGCCCGAGTTCTCATAGTCCCATAGTGTTTTTCCAGCTGGAAGAAGGAAGAAAAGTGTGTGTGCAGCATGATTGGTGTCCTTCAGCAGGAGGGCAGCCTTACTGAGGCAATGTGCATGGTAAATTTCCTGCATTGTGGGGAGCTGTATGCCAGCGATTCTCTGAGTCATCTTCACCACCCTCTGCAGCGCTTTGTGGTCCTGAGCAGCGACCATAACAGATTGTGATGCAGCCTGTGAGGATGGACTTCATACGTCCTGTAGACATTATTGAGCACTATATTTGACATCCCTACCTTCTTCATTTCCTTGCTGAACTCTCTGACCCCTTTTCATAGCATGTCTTCTGATGTAGATAGAGGTCTGCTTCTCGTGTCCTGAACTCTTATCACCAGGTCTTCAGTCTTGCTGACTTTGAGGGAGAGGTTTGAGGTCCTAATTTGCCAGGAGTCTGATCTCTGATCTCTCTTCTGTGCACCTTCTCATCATTTTTGCACCTCAAGACCACAATGGTGGTGACATTAGCATACTGACTGATGAAATTGGAGCTGGGTAAGGCCATAGAGTCAAATAAAACAAGAAATGGGCATGAGGTGCTGCTACCAATCCACACGTCCTGGGGTCTTCCATTGAGAAAGTCTTTGGATTGGACAAAATAGTCACAGATAGTAGCTTAGCATATCAGGCTTTATTGCACAAGGTCTATGGCACAAGGCCTATGACATATTCTGTAGATCTTTTTTGGTGGTTGGTAAGCTGAAGGGGATCCACTGTACTAGGGGTACTTTTAGCATATCCCAGTACAATATTTAAGGTCACTGGTGAAATCGGACATCTTGCATAAATACAGTGCTGTTCAAAAGTCACTGGCATTATAGACAACGATAGGTAAGGTTGGTTTTCTGACAGCTTGTTTGATAGAAGATTCCCTCTAACATCAGAATAAATAAATATGAGTAAGCCTAAACAGTTCCAAAGCTATCCCTGAGAAAGCCCAGTATTTACAGTTATCATCCAATATGTAGTTTATCTAATTAGTCTTTTATCACGTGAAATCAAGTAAGCTGCTGGTGGAACTGAGTTCACAGAGTAGACAACATCAACATCATCATAATTAACACATCAGTAACTTTACTCAAACAGGCATTCTGACTATTACTGGATTTCTATTTGTTTGTATGCTTTTTAATAATGTATTGTAGTTCACAGACAAGAACACTCTTTCATGACTGCCTAAGGCTTTTAGATAGTACTGTAGTTCATGGTGGTTTCATGTTGTCCTGGCTACTCCTCATTACTCTTTATCACCAAGGGGATTGCTTTTTTATTGAAGTGCCAGATTTCCTGTAACACCACCGTGATATTGAGCATTACAAACTATCCTATTTAAATCTGAACCAGTAAACTGGCTCCTTCTACATTATTATGCCTCTTACACTAGTGAACCTGGCAGGCATAGTGTGTTCTCCAGTGCTCCATCGCTGTAACTTAATAATCAGCGTATCCGAATTCCATGTGTTCAGACGTATCCAGGCCTGTTCTACTGTTCTCTATGTTGATACACTGACTGAGATCGACTGATACCCTGGTTGGACTACTAACTTGCTACACTTCTCAAAGTAGCTCATAGGTCTGTCACAATAATTACGTTATTGACTTATCATACAATATATGGACATGACCTCAGTCATTTTTGCTGACCTCGATAGTTTCCATTGTGTGTACTTGTGTACAAATATTAGCAGAGAAGTTGATTTTAGCCAGTCGCGCTGTACTGTTCTCTCGTCTGCTCTCTGTCTGAGGTTAGGACGAGTGATCTGTTGTGTAGGGAAAGGGTGCAGTGCGCACAGTGACCAATACATCAATAATGCGCCTCTGTACACACAGAGCAGACCATGATCCATTCTGAACCATGAGTTTTGTGATCTGTTAGCGAAAGGGTAAAGACGTGCTACTTGAGTCTAATTACTGATTCTGGTGTGAGAACATTTTAAAGCAGAATTAATGTGAATGAGCTGGTATGTAAGTGTTTTTATTTTATTCAAGCTTTATTTATTTACACATTTTGTATTCCCGTTCCAATGTCTGAATATTCTTAATTATGAAAAGTTCATTGCTCTTTAAAAGGGTGTAATTGCATGATTATAATTTATATCATCACTATATCAGTTGCATAAAATGGTCTTAAAATCAAAATAATATTATTTCTGGGACAATAGATCATCTAAAAAATAGTTCTCATAAAAGGTCACATAATATTAACTCTTTATTTTGTTTCCACAGAAACTCAAACAAACCGTGACATATAGTCTTGTGAAACAAATTAGACCTTAGTCTCTTTTATTGTATTTAAACATACAGACATTTGATGACTTGAACACTGTGGCAAGATGAAAGTAATATAACTAAACACAAAACTGAAGAAACATCTTATTAAAATTATTATTTTCTTGTGTTCAAAAATTAGGACACCCCTACATTTATTCCTACTTATATAATGCCTTACATTAGAATCAGGTGCAGCACTGATTCTGATTCAGCACTGATGATGAGCTATCATTACCATGTCCATTAGGAAAAAACCTGTCTCTGACTAAAAGCAGAGAGGTTATAAATGAGGAGACCGGCCACTGGTTGAAATATCAATGGGAATCTTGTAATGCTAAACATGGCATCAGTTTACAGATGTGGAGATGTGCACAAGCCAGAAGCCACAACAAGATATATCATCGAAAAATGTGCATCATTGATCCAAAACCTACAACCCTTCAGTTTCCAGTATTTTGGTTTCTCCACATTCAAAGGCATGGGAGCCTGGTCTCATGTGACTGGAAATAACTGCCCAGCGGTGTTGCAAAGATAGCCACTGAGTGAACACACTTGCATATAAGGGCTTTGCTGAAAGTGTTGAGCTCAAGCTTTGGGAAAGATACTGGGGTATTATGAGAAATGTAATGTCTGTAGTGGCATGTCTGTAGGTCTGCTCAGCAACCCAGGATAAAGATGTAATTTTACTGGGGCATGTGGGTCTAATGATGCTCCTGGTTAGAGAGGTTTCTGGAGGAGCCTGTCTTATTTAAACCTCTGATATTTAGTGTGCTCCTGATTGTTGAAGTAAGTGGTACCACTAAGATCCAAAGAGCTCTCTGAGGACTTTAGAAAGAAGGCTATAGATGGAGTGTAGATGGATTCCAGAAGTTGTGTAAAAAGGTCTTCAACAATCCTACAATGTTCATCATGGGACCTACAGGTGACTCCTGCCACAGTTGATGTCAAAATACAGCAACTGCCATTAGAAGCAAACAGCAAGACTGCAGGTTTAGCAAGCTTTAATGGGAGGTGTGCAAGGAGGAACGCCTTGATATTAAAAAAATTAAAAAATCTAATGTCCACATCCTCATTTTTCATGACTGTACCATTATATGTAAGACATTCGGGTACGCCTTGTCAAATTACGTTTTTTGAGAGTGAGAATCAGTAACCTACACGTCATTTGAACAGAGATGTCCAAAATGTTTGCAAATGATTGTGTTTACTAGACATTTTGAACAGTACCTTTTTTTATTCCATTTCAAGTCTGCTGTTAATAATAATATGCTGCCGCATATGTTTCAGCAATTGCAGGCATTGGGAAAAGAAATGAATGACTGAAGTAAACAGGTTTTGGTGTTGCTCATGGGAGCCGAAAGATATTAACCGGCTCACAAACTCTTAAAATGAAGTTTCCATCTTTAGAAAGCGCAAGTTACTTCATTACTGGTTTTGCTTCTGTTTGGTGTACAATATTGTTCTTTTTAAGATGATGATTTTCATTCTGTCACCTGGATCCTTGTATCTTTTATTCCCCCAAGTCATTATGATCATGTAATATCATTTTAAAGAGAACTCATCTTAAAAAGTGGAGTAGGCTGTTTTCCTCTCAAGCCACAGTTCTTCAGCACCAGCACTCCTGGTACTCACCGATCACTTCAGCTCAGCAGTGTCTCAGCTGTGGAAGGCCAAACAGAGCGAGGGTGCTGGCCTTAGGGCATTCCCAGGAGGACTCACGCTGTTTGAGCCTGCAGCAGAGTCCCTAGTGTGCTCTGTTGTTATTAAGTAATCCCCAAAGTATCAGGCAGAAAGCAGCAGATCATCAGCACAGCACATGGCCATATTCCTACTACCTGTACTTTTACAATGAGCAGCAGGAGATCAAAGGACAAAGTCTGTACTGGCTTGCTGTGTTCGACAGGTGCAAGCTCAGGTTCACTCTCCTTCTAGTCACCATCTGTGTTCAGTCATTGTCACAAAAAGCTTACACTGAAAGCCCGGGGGGTATTCTGAGGGTGCAGCAGTCGGATGAAGCTGGGGGGAGTACTTCGATCCACTCAGCCAACCTAGGATTTCAATCAAGTTTCAGCAGATCACATTGATTCTACTGGCAGCTAATGTTGCTTGTTTGCACCATTAAAATAAGACAAATTTGCTAGATAAAATGTTTTAAACATAATAAGATAAGTAGTCTTCCAACATATCCTGCCAACAACCTCCAAATGAGAACCATTACATATACAGTATCAACTTGATGTGTCTTTTTGACTAGATATGCAAGGCAGGCACAGCCTCCTTCATTCTTACAAAGAACAAAATGTTTCAAAAGACTTTTGTATTAATCCTAACACTTCAGATCCATTTAATGAAGCAGTTCATTCACTTATTAACAATAAAAACAATAAAAAAAAAAACTTGGATGGCAGATTTGAGAAGGCTGCCAAAAACCCCGACAAAAACGCAGCTAAAGGAAGAAAAATGGAGGCAAATTGAATAGGGGAATAATTACCCCAGCTTCTCTGTCATCACATTTCCATTATCAAACAACTCTGCTTTTCAGCTGAAGGTCACAGACCCACTCCTCAAGTGTCCTTGTCTTACAGTACACTAAAGAGCCAATGACACATCAAACAGTAGCATTCTTATTCACCCCTTAATTACTGCTAAGCCGCTCGCCCAAATGGAGATCAAATAAAAGGATGTCGTCCAGTCAGAAACACACAAAAGAGAAACGTCATCTTCAAGCATGAAAAGGCTGACACCGAAGCACCATCTTTCCACAATCCTATTGACAACCAAATTCAGTAAGGGGTAATTTGCTCCATCTAAAGCGCAGAGCTGGACCACTTTCGCCTCGGCCCGACTGTCTAGATGAGGAGCAGCGATTGGGCTTTTTTTTCCACAGCAGCATTATTTTGTGCGTGTGTGTGTGTATGTATGCAGAATTGGTGAGAGTGGGTGTGAATGATGGGAGATGCTTACTTAGAGAATGACATTAGAGGATTAGCACGGCTGCTGTTTAGAGAAAAAAACACATTCCGTTTATCAGGAGGCGAACGCTGCATCAGTGAGTCGCTCGCTGTCTTTCATCTTAAACAAACATCCACGGGTTGCTATTTCAGCATGGGCAGATGTTTTCTCATTCAGTCAGGAAAGGGGTTTTAGTGAGGAACATTATGTTATATGTGAGAATATCGAATATCAAATAGAGATAATGTGTGTTTGCTTTATCACCAGCCAGGATCAGTCGTAAAAGATACGGCTAAACGTTTCCGCAGAGTAAATGTGTCATTCAGTGTAATTCTTTTGAACGGATAAACAAGCGCAAGACTGTATTCAGATTAGCACAGAGCGATACTAACTGAATTCAGTATCACGATTATTTGCAGATAGTCTATATTATAACGGTTGCAACTGCCAACTATTTCAAAAGCCCCAAATTAAAATATCCAACCTGTTTGTCAATGGTACTTGCTGCTGGAAGAATGTCAAAAATTCAAATAAACTGTGAAATATGGATAAATATATATTCTTTTATTAGCAGCATCAGCACATATAATAGGTGCCTAAGAAAACAGTTGGACAGCAAATGCACTCGCCTGTTCTTACAGCAGCTACGAGATAGCTTCTAAAGTATTTATAGGTTTATAATATTACTATCAAGAAGCTAAATTACATAGTGGCAGCACAATGCCACATACAATGCCCAGACACGGGAGCTTGATGCCCACTATGACATTGCTACCGGCTGTGTCCCAATTGCGTACTACACACTAATACTAGAAGGTATGTACTATATTTTAATCTTAATAGTGTGGTTAAAACACAAAATATTAACTTACCAACCCTGCTTCCTACTAACAGGATGTGACCAACATACCAACATACGTTACTGCAGGTTCTCCAGCCGCCCTTGCTGCTGCAATCTATCTATCTATCACTGCATTGTTATCCACCATAGTTACTGAGTAACTCCTCCCTTTTCATTTCACATTGCATTGTGGGATAACGCTGCCCATCGTAACCACACTAAAATAACAACTGGTTCTAAGTATGTATCTTGGATATTTCAGTATACTCAACTTTGACACTATACTACACTATAATTCACAATCATAAACTAGTTAGTATTGGTAATAAGTATGCATTTGGGAGGCACCCACTAACTCTCTGGAAAATATTTAAATATTTTAGAGGTGTGCTTTGTGTTCTTGAATGGGAATGGAGGGTGAATCCAAAGAGTAAAAGCAAAGTGTGTTCAACTCAGATTAACACACCTTTAAATTACATCAAAGGGAGCATTCACAGTGCTGTTAGCATTAACCAGAAACTCTATAGCATTGAAAGTTCTAGTATTAATTACTATCTTTACTTTAGCAAACTATTCTTTCAAAGCACCCAGGGCATGGCATACGTTGATGACACACTGTCCAGCACTAATTAAAGTAAAACAAAGGGAATTGAAAAAATCAACACATTTAATCAGACCTTGCTGCAAATCTGGTGTGAGAGCCTCGAAATGTCAATAATTCAGCATATTGAGGGCTGGAGCTTCAGGGCCAGCCTGTGCCCTTGGACTGAAAGTCCTTCTTTCCAACAGAACTCCGTGGCAGTGTGTGGAGCGACAGTGCTGAAGCCTGGGAAAACAGAGCCAAAGCTCAAAGCTCACACTAAGCCATTGTTTAATAAATCATGAACATTCGGCACAGATTCCCAGAGTGACTAATGCTGTCTTCAGAACACCTGTTACTGAAAACAATTACACAATCAGCTGATCTCAATACAATTTTGGTGGATTAAAAATCAGTTGCCGGGCAGCCATACTGAACGTGCCTCAAATTGACCTGATTTAAATGTGTTCATTTCCATATGAATCAATAAACAATTCTTGCCAAAAGAATGGAATAAAGTGAATGAACGTTAATGTAAAATGTCCAAAAGTTTTCAATTCTAATGATGTAATTCAATTATACAGGCATACACTTGCTTGCACACAGCTTCAACATCCAAAGTTTCTTTACTAAGTGCATCAATACTGATTATTAAAATACAGGTTACTTATAGAACTTTTTAAAAATGGTTCTATACACAGTAACACCAAAAAATGTTCCACTGTAGTTATGAGTCAAAGAACCCTCTATATAGTGTATAGTCTCCTTACAAAGACGCTCTGGAGCAGCTGCACAAGAGCTTAAGGTCACCATGCACAACAGTGTCGGCCAGAGGGGAAGAAAGCACCCCACTATTGGACTGTGAAGCACTGGAACTGTGGAACCATCCAGCTCTTGAGGCTAAATACATTCACATCCTCAAAGCAATGTTCCAACATCAAGTGTAAAGACTAAGTGACTTCAAAAGAGTAGAAACTGTTACCATAGCAAATAGGAAACAAGCTCCCTAATCATACCCTTGATTTTGGAAAAAAATGTTGGATGAGCAGGTGTCCACAAATGTTTGGACATAGTGGGACACGTTTAAATCAAGCAAATTCAGCACATTGCCTTTTTTTCAGTGCAGGCCGTTTGACATTCAATCATAATGATAGAATTTCACACAAATTCCCACCGGCATCAACTGGAACTATGACATTTAAGGCCACGGTGAAAAAAGACGAAGGTTATTCATGTTGTGGTTGCTCTCCCATTTGTCCATGTGACAGTGCTATGATATGTAGCCGTGCTGAGAAAATGTCATTGTCACATTGAGCACAAACAACAAAAAAGCGTACTAAGACTAGCTGCAAAAACATGTAGCTATTGAACTACGCTGGAGAATTGTCAGCTGCTTTAAAGCAGATGTGGATAAAATCATGGCACAGCAGCTTCCTCTAGAAGAAAATGTTGAGAACAAAAAAAAAAAAAGCACAGAACAATTACTTGACAGCACGAGTGTCCCTCTACAGTCTGACATCATCTGTGGGAAACACAATGAGTCTAAACGAGCAGCCCGTGTTGTTGGCAGAGAAGCGAAGAGAAGAAAACAGAAGCAAATCTTCTAGATAAAGAGCCACACAAATGGGGTTTGCCATCAAAGCACCCGGCGAGCGTACCCATAAGACACGAGATCCAGGACTGCTGGCCTAGTTTATTTAAATGCCGGCAGGGGTTTGATAGCTGATCCCTTTCTGATTGATGGTGGGGGTGATACTGTAGCTGAGGGAGAAGCTGCAGGCAAAAGGTTGGAGAAGGAGGCTGACAGGTGCAGAAGCTGCTCTCGGGCCCTGCCAGCATCGTATCACATGGCTCAGGCCTTTTAATGGCACTTTACACGTCCAGGCTGTGGCACTGGCCAGGACCAGCCGGTTATTAACAAGGGGAGGCTGATAAAACAGCGGAGAGGAAATGAACTGTTCCACATCACAAAATCTTGCCGGGGGGTTGGTGTGGGGGCGTTTGGAGAATGCAGCAAAGCTGGACGGTGCAACTTGGCGCAGGGCCAACAGCAGATCTCTGCGTGATCCTCCATGCAGCTTGAAGCAGGAAGGAAGGCGATATGGCAGCATGAAATATCTGCAAGATGAAACTACGCTTGAGTACTGAGCATTTTTTTAACATCGCATTTTGATAAACATTACTGAGATGAACTAGAATGCGTTTCAGTGAAAAGAATTCAGCTTCTATTGCTTAACTGTACCGATAATTGAGCTTTTGTGTCCGTCTCATATCCGGTTAAACATTTTAAATATTGGTTTACTTAACTTAAAACCTCAAACAGAAAACTGTAACAGATACAGAAGCGATGATACATGGAAAACACGGAAACCATCTTTAGTAATCAATGTATTTTGCATACTTATTATTGTTCTAATTAATGATGAGGTACTTTCATTAATTTAAACAATAACAGCTATATGGCAATGATCGATTGCTCATTTTTTGGTACATAACATTTCATTAACATACTATACATTTGTCTAGAAACAACAGTTAATCACTTTAAGTTCTTAAAATAAACAGTATTTGTTTTTCTCTTGCTGTAAATGTACAGAGAATTCTGTTCTATTCCAACATTGTCCCGCCTGCTCTCAGTCAGTGAGCATGGCAAACAGCGATGCACAGGGAAAAAAAGGCAAGAAACCCCTCAAAAACACCACATTTTCACTCCAAGCCTCCAATCATTTGTGCTTTGGCAGAGTGCAAGAGAAATGTGCAATAGCCCAGTGTGAAACTCCAACGTCCAGACCAGCCCAGTTTGAAGTTCAGTTCAGTAAGCTGAGGCCCTGCCACGTTCCCGTCCAGGTACTGGCATCTGAAGTCATTAAGATGGATAGAGTCCGTAAGATCAGTGAGATCAGCGTGTACCTCCAGCAGCAGTACCACTGTAGTTCCAGGTTCAGCTCCAGTCCAGACAAGGAATGCTTTTTCACATCTTGTAAGACAGGGTGGATATTTTTTGTACACTGCAATGTGTAAAATATCCACTCAATGTGCACAATGTGCCCAAAAGAACACGCTCCTTCCGCTAAGATTGACCTGCCACTATGGTAAAAAAGAAGGTAAAAGCTCTCAGAACTGCTCCTGCAAACTAAGAGTTTCAGCGCTGAGCAAACAAGCTGCACTCCTTCTCCCTCATTATCAACATGTATAATTCATGTTGTTACACTCGGAGCTGAGCTGATTCCATCTTCGCAAACATCAGAAAAGAAGTCAAGTAAACTGTTACACTGATGATTCAAATCTGAGTGCATTCCTACAAGAATGCATTTACAAAAAAAGAGCTGTCAATCAACAGTGCACTGCAAAAATATATCACAAAAAGCAAAAGCAGACAATATAGCTAATATCTGTCATTATGCAATTGCTGTAAGAATATAAAAAAAAATGATGCAAATTATTTCTAGACATTTTTTAATCTATTTTAAGTATTTTACATTGATTTGCGCACTGGCAGATCATTTTACTTTCTTAAGGCATTTTATCTTCAAACTAGTAAATGATCTAACAGTACAACAGAATAAATTCTATGAATAAAAATTAAATAATAATAGGCTTTTTTACATATATTTTTGTCGTCACACAAAAACCTAGCATCTCCGTTTTTCACCTGGCGATATAATTTGAATTTGGCAGTTGTTCTTTACATAGTGTCAAAATTACAAGATGAGCTGATCATCTTGTAACAGAAATGCTCCAAAATTCTTTAGGATTTTTTTTTGACTTCCATTGAAAGATTTATACTTTCTCCTGTGAAGTGGACATTTTGTAGATATAATGTTTTTGCATGACAACAATGGGATATTATATATATATATATATATATATATATATATATATATATATTATTTTTCTTTAAAACTGCCTGAACAAGCAGTACTAGCCAAACAAATATTAGAAGAGAGACTAAAAAGAATTAAAAATGTCTAGAATTAAAATGAAAATATCAAAATATTCCAACAGCAACTCATTATGAGAAATAATAGACATGTTGACTAAATGCTGTCACTTGCCAAAACAGTTTATAAAGTGTGAGCTAATACAAAGTGCTGAAAAGTGGGAGAAAGAGAGTGCATGTGTGAGAGAAAGAGTGAGAGAGAGCAGATGTGCGTCTGAATGGAAGTGATGATGGAGCGTTAAGGCTAGTGCCACTCCAAACGTCCAGTGGCAGCAGCGTGAGAGGGATACATTACACAAAGGCGCCTTGCTAAGGCACTGAGCCCGTTTGCGCCAAACGGCAAGAAGATTAGCTTCTACATTCCATATGGGTGAGGGCTGGAGGAAGAGAAGGAGGTGACGGAGTAACAGAATGATAGAGAGAGAGAGAGTTAGAGGGAGAGGGAGATTTCACAAAAGGCTTCAGTATAAGCACTGATAATCCTGGGGCAGCGTGGGCCAGTGAGTGAGTGAGTGTGTGCAGACAGAAGGGTGAAGTGTGTGTGTGTATGAGTGTGTATGTTTGTGAGAAGGAGGCAGCAGGGGGTCCTTTTGGCCCATGTGTGTGTTCTCCAGTGTCAGCCGCTTTGAATGTACTTCTTGATGACCACACAGCCGTGTCTGAAGAGTGGGCAGGGCATGCTCTGCTGCAGTGTCCAAGCATTGGCGCAGGGGTCAAAGGCCTCCATGTTCCCCAGTGCTGGACCCTCACTGCTCACAATGCCTCCAGTGGCATAGATCTTTCCATCCAGGACCACCGCACTGCATGGGGAAAAAACAAGTAGTGAGCTTTTTTGTTTCTCGTTTTTTGCTTTTTTTTATAAAGCATAATAAATGTACAACATATATCTTTAATAGAAAATTTATTTAACAGAAAAAAAGATGTCAAAAATCTGGGGGTCAGATATATACATACAGAGTAAAAAAAATCAACATACTGTTTAGATTATTAATTCAGTGGTGCATGTTTCTCTGTGCTCACACAAAACGATTTTCTTTGATAGTATTCATTTGATTGACCAACGAGCAGTACAGTCCAAGGAGCTCTGTGCAAATCAGGAATGTCTCTTGGAGCATTCCTATACAACTGCATTATGAGATTCATCAGTTCAAGCAATTGTATGCAAGCACAAGTTCTTAGCAGGTGTAGCCATTTTGCCAAGGTCTGGATGATGATCCAAACTCTCACCTTCATCTGAGAGTGAGAAACAACCCAAGAACCAAGACACTGGCCTGTCATCAACTGGAAGTGGCTGGAACACTAGTGTCACGGGCTACAGTAAAGCACCATGAATTAAAAGGCTGCTCTCCTAAAAAGAAGACCCTGCTCCAAAATCGACACCTTCAAGATTGAGTAAAGTTTCCAGCACATGGTCACATGGATAGTCTTGAGATAAGTATGGAGGAGAAAGGAGAGGCATTTAACCCCAAGGCAACTGCAGCAACTGTTAAGCATGATGGTGGTAGCTGTTTGCCTCCAGTGGAACAGGTACACTGCACAAAGGGGATAGACTGATGAAGGAGAACTACCTCAGAATTCTGCTGCATAATCTGGATATCCTTGCTGTAGGAGCCCCATGATGATCCCACCAGATCTACACTTCAAATCCTATTTTCTTCATCCTTATATTAGCTTTCCTGTGAAAGGGTGCTACACAGATCCACTGCTAGAGGAAGAATAAATCATTTTACTTCCTAATCTCCTGCTTTTGCAGTGTTAATTTCACACCCTCAGCATGTTTCAAAATGCAAATGCGGAAACTCTTAGCACTGTGACTGGAACTGACATACCGTTTCTGGGAAACATACAGTACTTGTACCACAAACACACAGCAGAAGTGTTGGGAAACACACATCCAGATGCACATAGGCTTACACGCACATACAGACACACACACAGTTAATGTTTTGAAGATATGGTGCACAAGCAATTGTTCTGAGGCTCATCCACGCTTCATCTGCCACTGAGCTAATTACTCTCTCTGCTGTGAATACCAATCAGCAGAGGAGACAGATGCAGCCCAAAGCTTCACCCAGGGGAGTAGAAATGAATTCTTATGAGTGCAAAGCTTTTCCCTTCTCTTTTTTTCATTTAACCAAAGCAACTTATCGCATTATCGTAGCGTTTCTCCCGGCCTGCACCGCCTTTTTTATTTTTAGACATGCTTTCTTATAATCCCAGCCCAGAAATACAGTTAAAACAAAACAAAGACAGAAGAAATCAGCCTTTTTGTAGTGCCAGGGAACAACCTTGGAGCTAAAAACCTTTGAAAGCTTTTCCAGCATGAATGTTTTTTTTTCACCCAATCAACACAGAAAGCCTTTGATAAGTCTAAAACTATTGGAAGTGGTCAGATAGAGTGAGAGCCTCCAAGGTTCCTGAAAGAATGAAAGATTGCGGCGCTTTCAGCTCTACTTTTCGGAAGAGTTTTAGAGACTGGACGGGAGGCTGCTGGAAGTGATGGATCAGCTCAAAACCTCATCTCTCTACAATAAAACACAATGACCCAGTGATGTGGAAAGCACTCCTACTAAATGTATTACACTTATGAGATGTATTACAATTTCAGCAGTGATGGTTTAATGTGGGCTGAGAGAATAAATGGACGCTGTCCACTACGAGGCCCAGCTCTAGCTGTGACCACTATTTCTCTGGCAGTGCAGATATTACGGACACTGATGTGTAAAAATAGAAGCCAATCGCAGCCTGCTGATATTGGCTCTCAGCAGCTGGAATCTTCTTACCTGCAGAACTGCCTGGAGTGGTTCATGTTGGGTCCGGCTTTGATGTTGCCCTTCTCCGGGTCGTAGATGGTTGTGGCTCGGGCATACGCTCCCCCCAGGATGAAGATAAAGCCATTAAGCGTTACAGCGGGAGCGTACTTGTTATCTGTATGGAACACACACACACACACACACACACAGAGAGACAGAGTAATAGAATTACATCGAATTCTACCTTACAGAAGAAATGTTACAGCCCCTTGAGTCTGATTCCATGCCAATACCCAAGTTCTACCTAAAAAGCCATTACAGAAAGCATGACTCCGCCAGTTCATTCCCAGGATTAGCACTGTCCCAATGAACGCTCAACTTAATGAGCGGAGATTGAAATGGCAGGGCCTGCAGGTTCCGACAGCAAATTCATCATAAGTAACTCGTCCCCCCGCTTTGTTCACCCCCTCATTACGCTCATTACATGAATGGAAAAGCAAGCAACCGTGCCACTGGAAAAGTTGGGAGGTCAACACGCTGGCCCCTTGTATTGATCATCGATATCGCGGCTCCCTCCAAATTATGCAGGTTTGAGTGCAATTCACTTCTTCTTTGGGTTTGAGTAAATAAGCAGGAGGAAAGGCATGAATAATTGATGAGGCTGGGAGAAAAAAAATAATTGAATTCAATCACGCTCTCCACAACAGCTGCGATTTCAACCTCATCCGCTGAAGTAAAACTTGTGTATGGTTAATTAAATTTCGTGCCCTCTCACGTTCTGGAGTGGGGGCTCCTGGGGAGGAGTGATATCATGGATAATGTAAAACCAAAACAAAAAAAAAGTCAGAAGAGAAGGATTCATCTGCTCACTTTCAGAAGAGTAGCAACACAAAGACAAAGCACTTCCCATGGAATTCAAGCACACAGTGGAAACATTAACATAAGACTTTATTCACATCTCTCTTCATTTTATATTCAGCACCGTTGGCCAATGACTGTCGTCAGGTATATGTTTAACCATTTGGATTATCATACTTAGAGGTGCATGATAAAATCAGAATCATATGAACATTGGTAGAGAATTGCTTAAACACAAATGTCCAGCATTGGACAGATGCTTAGATATTTGCCAGATGTTTTAAACTGATATGTGAGAAGCAGAACATTTAGGCGATGTTTGTCTACTGTGCTAAAACATCTGCATTTTATTCAACTGAATCATTTGTGTAGAGTTCTCTGTAATGGTAATCTTTATTCATTTATTATATATATTAAATATATATATTCATATATATATATTTTTGTAAACGCTAGGCCACTATCCATTGTACACACCACCACCCCTTCTTCTGGGGACACCATACATCCTTAAATACATATACAAATGTGTGCATATATATATATATATATATATATATATATATATATATATATATATATATATATATATATATATATATACACATAATTAAACAAATGCAAAAGTACTTTTTTTTTTAATTTCCACCCATTATTTACCAATTCATAATCCATTGCAGTATGGATATCATATAGATAAAGCAGTGGTAAAGCTTTACCCATAGTTCCTCAAACTGTCCCTCCCACCACCAAAGTTTCCAAACGTAGTGCCCTACTAAGCTTGTGAACCTAGTAGGGTACAAAGAGCTTGCTGAGAACTGCTTGCTTAACACCCTTTCTGGACATACACTGATATGAGTGGACAGACAGAGCAGACATAGACATAACATGTTGAAGGGCTTCAGGGTCGCACACTCTGTTTTATAAGATATAAAGTGATCTTTGGTTAGCTCTCAATATAATGTACAAAGTATAACCAGGTTTGTATGAATGATTTGGTGCTATTACATGATTTCCAGTCATTTTTTTATAGGTTACTGTGATTAAGGTGAAGAGGAGATTGAACCAGTGTTTTATGGGGATTTGGTTTCCATCTTTTTTGTTAAGTAGAATACATTTTTGGCAAAATAGTCATGAAGATATCAATAGAGAGGATTTAATATGTTTGGGGTTTTGTACATTAAGATATTGGATATTGGCATTCCCATGTCGGTTCTTAGCAGTCATGGGGGGTGGGGTTTGATTTGCCTGTCTAACCAGCATACAGCAGTTTTCTTTGAGTGCAGTTGCTTCTACACTCGCATGTTATAACTGACATGCTTGTTATAACTGTTGTAACTGACCATGAGATAGAGATACTGAAGAGCACTGGAGGTATTTATTTAAGGTCTTTTTTCATGCAATGGAATTGGAAGAATAGTGGTAAGAATATGCTGTATGTGTGGGAGGATTTTCACAGTCTAGTGAAAGAATATAAAGTTTAAAAATATATAGTCATGGCGTTGAGCTCTAAACAGGGTAAATACAGGCTCAGGCTCAGGCTCCGAAATGTGTGCAGTGTTCCAGCACACCACAATTTAGCATTAAGAGTGTGTTTGGCATCAGGCCCAGTAGTACTTGTGTCTAAGCCTCTTGATTTAATCTCCATTTGACACATGGCTCTTTGCTTGACCACACATATTTGGGGAGTCTGTCATCAAGAAATGATTTCAAAGAATTACATGACTTTGTCTGTTGTGTGTGTATGTGTGTGTGTGTGTGTATTTGTGTGTGTACAACATGCTCCTCACCCCCTGCTGTGCACTGAAGTGTCAATCTGCCATCCTCAGCAGGAGAGTGCAACTGGTAAAAGGGGCTTCTATAGGAGTCCCTATCTCTCTCACTCTCTCTGTCTCTCTTTCTCCTCAACACAGTCAGCCCATAAACTGATAACTGCTTATCTTCTCATCTGCACATTCTGACTCTGTCTTTTACAGTTAAACAAAGTTTTTTTGACTCCCACACAGCCTGCTGTGCACTGGTGTCATTCCTCCACTCTCTGATGCACAAGCTATCCCGGAGGCCAGTCGCTCCCCAGCAGGTTTATTTACATGTTAAACACATAACATTAGGCCACGCTGCGCCAGCGCCTCCCACAGCGACTTCCTGCCTGTCCGACACAATGAGGTGACCGGTGGGGGGTGCAGCTGGTCATTCGGCGGCGGGGGTGGCTGTGGCACAGACGTTCCCCAGCGACATGAGCAACAGAGACGTTTGAGAGCTCACTCGACATTAAACACATCACTACCGGCCATGAGACAAGCTCCCGCAGAGCCACAGCAGAGTTTAGAGCTTGCTATGGTGGAGCAAGGAGGTCTTCTCTGCATTACTAATTATTTTTAAATTCTGTCTGCGACGTCCATCATGATGCTAATCATTTTATTCGGTGTCAGCGATGGTTGCAGTTTAAGGAGCTGAATGCAGAAGGGGTGCTGAATGAGTGTCCACAAACATTTGGACATAAAGTGCACAAGTTTAATCAAGATCAAAATGATATAATTGTCTTTTGCAGAAAACATAAATCAAAAGAATGGATGGTTCTAAAGAGCTCTCTGAATTACAGCGTGGTTTTGTAATAGAATGGCACCATTGCAACAAGTCAGATTATGACTTCCCTTCTAGATATTCCACCATTAACTGTGAGCGGTATTATTAAACAGTGGCAGTGTTTAGGAACCAGCGTCAAACCATGTAAAGTTTCAGTGTGAGGTCAAAGAGTGCTGAGGGGCATAGTGCAGAAAAAATGTCACCGCTCTACTGACTCAATAAATGCAGAGCTCTAAACCAAAGGGGGGCCACCTCCATATTAATGCATATGGATTCAGAATGGAATGCCATAAAGGCTCCTGTAGATGTAATGTGTAGGTGTCCCAATACATTTGTCTGTATAGTTTATCGCCATTGTCACACAAAAAAAAAACGAATCTCCAAAAGGCCAACTTTACAGGAGAAAGCGAAAACCTTCTAAACTTTTAGAACAGAAGTCAATGTAAAATGACTTGTCTTGACAGCCAAGATGTCTTGAAGTTATTTTGGAGCATTTCTATTACTCCATTTATGATGACAACTGCTGATTGCAAAATACATAAACAAGTGAAAACCTGCAAAAGTGGAAATTCTAGGTCAACCATCAATTATGAAGCTTAATCAGTGCATGTGATGATATTTTATCAAATTTATTGAAATCCCAGATTTTGGACCGTTTTAGCCAGTTAACCTGTAGGCTTTTTATTCAGATATTAATCAAGACTTATTAATTAGTAGCTACTACAACTACTTTGGTAGCTACTATGAACCTAGTAGTTTTATTAGCTTTGTAAATGATATGTAATTCTGAGAGAAGGCCTGCATAAAGATGCTCACATAGGCCCTTGCAATGTAGGAAACTTAAAATGTCTTAAAAGTCTTAAAGTCTTAAAATGACTTGACAAGACTGGAAATTAACATCTAACCATATTAAGTAAAGCTTGAATAAAACACTTTGCATAACACTGTTAATAAAGCAAACAATATAAGATAAATAATAACAAAGCTTTCTAAACAGTTGGCAGGTTTGGCTGAACAGATGAGAGTGCTGAGAAAGGTTTAGATCTAAAAGGTTTAGATCAGTTCTTTGTGAGTCACTGCTATATTTCTGGATCAAAGCCCCTGGCTGTTTTTAAACAGGGAAATGCCAAAGACGACATGGCTGAAACTCCACACAGAACCTCCGGGCCCAAAACTGCCTGTATCCCAAAAAAACATGCCTACATAAATGTATTCAAACACCGAAAGCGGGCTGGTATAAGAGTAAATGGTGTAATGTAGAGGCATTTCTAACACAAACACACACACACACACACCATCACACACACACACACACTCTGCCACAGGGCCTCAGACACTTCATTATTTGTCTGCTCAAGCATAGCTGCACCACTTGACATTACTAGAGCCCTTTGCGGATGAACAGCCGCTTTAGCAGTAATCAGCAGAGCATGTCCGCGCTTCCACACCGCCGCTCCATTGGAACCTGTCCTGTGCAGGTGTAACATGAGAACACACACTCTGAACCTACAGATACCTGGCCTTCAGTGATCTTTAAAATGTTCCCTGTTCCTGTTTATTATAATGTACAAGATTGCCAAGTCATGCCTACTGTGCCTAAATATGATTATATGATTTATATGATTCTAAAATATTTTTGGTTATAGAACAGTTATTTCACATAATAGGACTGGTTACAAATCTGTGTTATGTCTGATAATTGTTTTTTTTTTTTTTAAACCATATCTGTCTCATTTCACTTATCACTGGTTGCTAAGTAACAACAATGGCTGCAGTCTGCCACTTGTGGGGGAACGACTGTGCAAGTATTAAAATGCTATATTGGACTTTTTTGGACTTTTCTATTCTATTTGCTTTGCTTGCATAACTGCTATACAAGCATGAGAACACCTAAAGTTGTATGTAAATGCTGCAGCACATGTCTGCGAACATAGACACCAACTACGGGTTGCAGTGGGTCACCCCCCACCCTAACCCAACCTCTAAAGAGTTAGGTAATGCCAAATGCTTCTAGTGCAAAGCCAGACAAAAGCTCTGGTGAAACTGCAGACAACTGTCCAAGAGACAGCAGAGATTTTACTTAGGAACAGATAGCTCGGGCAAGCAGGGAAAAAATGCTATGCTAGAATAGTTTTGCATTTCTATTGTATTTTCAATTAAATCTGAATAAATTCGGATCACCTGGCTAATTTAAAGGTAAATGATTGATGATGATTTAAGGCAACGTTATGTTGCATTTTCCCCTTAAATAACAGTTTCAAAATCATGTTGATGCTCCACTGACCGGTAAATGGAGGAATAGTGACACACCGCTAACTGCACTTCAAAACTCTGGTAAAGCGAGCAGAAAAATGCTTATGAGAACTGCGCAATGATGTGTAACCAGAGTCATACTGGTGTAAAAGTGACTTCACTTTAAATGCCGGTTCTGTATCTCTTAGAACTTCAGAATTGCACGCATGCACATCTTTCAGGGATGGCAAATTACACTTCCAGACTGTTGTGAGAGCCCAGGAGCAAGAAATATCAAATCCCGAATAATGCTGCTTACTGATTTCTCCATTGCCTAAGTTTTATCTGCTCACAACAAGAGCACACATTCTCCTGAATATATAATATATGCAATGTGCATGCTAATTAAATTTTATGGATTTTAATATATTCAGCCAGGATTCCTCCTCATACATCATACAACACATCACTCTCCCCAAGATTTTAATGTATTAGGATCTATTTGAGTTTTACATTAAGCCCAAGTTGCTGCCTGTGCCAGTGTCCAGAGCCTTTACGTTTTATTACCTAATTATACACTCACTGAGCAATTTTTTAGAAAGACCTACTTATTTGTGTGAATATCTAATCAGCCAATCATATAGCAGCAGTGCAGTGCATAAAGTAATGCTTGTACGGGCCAGCAGCTTCAGGTACTGTTCACATCAAACATCAGATTGGGGGTAAAATCAGAATTTGGTCCCGGTGATTGCTGTTTACATGCTGGTGAATGTTGCAATAAAGAAGTTCTGCAGTTCTGAATATGAATATGAGAAAATTGGAGAGGTCCACAGAGAACAGCTAGACTGGTTGAAGCTGACAGAAAGGCTACAGTAACTAAGATAACCACTCTGTATAACTGTTGTGAGCAGAAAGCATCTTAGAATGTGCCACACATTAAAAACCTTGAGGCAGATGGGCTACAACAGCTGAAGACCACATCAAGTTCCACACAGTGGTATTAAATAAAGTGGCTAGTGAGTGTATAGCCTTCATTCTAAAGCAATAAGCAAATGCATTATAATAGAATTATCCCAACAAGTGTTAAAAACACTGAAATAGAAATGTATTTGATAAATACATACTGTATGAGTTGCTGTATGGCTGAATACCACTTTGAAACAAACTAAACTGATTAAAATAGATTATAGATCCTCATCCAATGCATTTACTTAACTACTTCAGACAGTCATAATGTAGCTTTATGCAAGTTGCCATTAGTGTGGTTGAGCTGAAAACTCATGTGTCTCTCTATCTCTCTTTCTGGCAGTGGGCTGTAGTGCTGTGGGCATGCTTTTTTTAAAAGGATGTAACCTGATTCTGGTAAGACTCAACGCTCCATGTGTTCTAACCTTTCGCAGAGACCTCACTTGACCTGCCAGAGTGCGCTGTGTTATTTACATACCATTAGTCACACAAACCCTATTAATCAGCTCATTACTTGTTTCCAGTGCACAAATGCTGGCACGGCAAACCTGTTCTTTTGAAATCCAATCCAGGTTTATGAAGCAATATTACATTAGTATTAGTTGCCTACTTGTGCTTCATCAGTCATACACCATGTCTGAAGCATATATAGGGCTGTGCTGTAAACCTCATTTGCTGGCTTGCCATGCACTTCACTTAAGTACTGCAATGAATAGTGTTACTTTATTGGATTCATTTCGCCTGAGGTCACCGCAGTGGACCTTTTTGGAGATCACAGCTTAACATTTCCCCTTTCTACCAAATAAATAAAGGATTAAAAACAAAGCAAAAGAAGAAGAAGGAGAAGACCTGCGTGGAGTAAATGGATCTGATACAGTTGAGAGCAGAGATGACATTCTCACATCTATAAATGGAAACAGCTGCTTTTCAATAAGCTGAATTATGTAATGCCACTGTGTGAATCAGAGCAAAGGGGGCAGAAAATGTGCTACAAAGTGCAAAAATCTGTGTATTCGTCTAGCCTGAATTATTTACTCACTCCTGCAGTGTATCAGAGGAGCCCCTTAACTGGAAGCTCCTGCAATAAGAGACAAAAAAGAAAGAAGATGGAGCAGAACTACTGTATCCACGCTCGCTGAAAACTTTCCTTGTCAGACATTAGTTGGCCTTCATTTGGCCTCCAAATGGTTCTGTAGCATTTGCTCGCTCCAGGGTATATCTGTGATTTAAAAAAAACTTGATGTCGTGTCTGCCCGCGTTCGTGTCACAGTTATTCTTGCAACCACTTCGGACCACCAGTTCTCTGTGAAACACACTTTATCTCTATAAAACAGCCAGACAGAAAAAAGTACGATTAAGTGAATTCCACTTCCTTATAGGCTTATAAGGATGGTTTGAGGGTGTCTCGAGTTTTGCTGGCTGTTCTTTTTTTTTTTTTTTTTTTCAATTTTTTGTTATTATTTTTTTCCCTGATGGGCGAATGGTAACCTTTCTTTTTTCCCCTGATCAAACACCTCCTCAGGGCTGCACCTAGTAACCTGTCTCTGAGGGCTAAATTGCTATGAGTTACGGGTTGAAAAAGCCACTTCCTTCTGTCTGGATCACCACACACTCACCTCTTGCACTTGCACAGTGCTTTTAGAAGCAACTTCACCATCTATTCATTATTGAGTATAAAGAAAATTGATGGAAATGTCTGATAGCTATGCGACCTAACAGAAAGCAGAGCCAGTCAGAGCTGAACCCAGCTTAGTGATACAGGATCCATATGTACAAATGGCACTCATCTCATAATCTCATTTTCACCTTTCATTTTAAGTGCCATCAGATGTTTCCATCTGCTTTACTAATCCTGTTTAAAGGTTTGTGGTTTATCTGTGCTTAAAAGACATGAAACATGTCTATAATGGAATTTTTCAGGAAATTACCAGATACAGTGGATTCCTATCTACTGCAGCTGTAGTGTGTGAAGTGTGGTTACCTCTGATTACAACGTTGACATGATTTGTGCATACTTAATAAAAGTCCAATCAAAACACACTTATGATTTAGATTATAATGCACCTCTAAGCATCGTAATATAAATGATTAAAAATATACTGTGTATCTGAACGATACAGTATATACAAAAATATTTGGACAGTTCAGATTGTTGAATGATCACCCCACCTCATCTCCAACTCCCCAACTCATCCCAAAAGTGTGAATATGAGGGACTTCATACCCCACACCTGGCATTAGGCATGGTGCCAACAGTTTACTATGATAGAGTCCTATTCTACATGTAATATCTCTTGACAGGGATTAGACAAGCTGTGAGTGTGTATTTGCACATCTGTGTCAGCAACGGGTGCGAATAAAAATAACTGAAGTTCTGTTTTTCTTTCCTTTCTATTCTATTAGTGCCAAACAGGCACTGAGAATTGGCAATGAATATTTATTAGCTGATATTGATTGGTTTTAGTAGAGGTAATGCACAAAAATATGTCTGTAAAAAAAGTACTAGAATGGTGCATTGATTCATATGACCCATCTTTACCTGTGAACCACATTTTGCCTGCAGCAGTGGAGTTACCAATGAACGTTGTGAATCTCACTATCAGTGAAAATTATGTCAGAGCTGGGAGTGAAAATCACTGGGATGCTCATTTAAGCACAATGACAACAGTGAACTTTTATCCATGTTTAAATGATTTCAGTGGCAGGTCGGTAACAGAGTGGTAAAATAACTCTTACCTATCATTGGGGATTCTATGAAGCTCCAGGCATTGGTCTGAGGCACATACGACTGCAATACTCCAGCCGAGCGGCCAGCCTCATTCACCCCTCCAAACACATAGATCTTTCCTCCACACACTGTGGCTGCTGCTGAGTGCACAGGCTTGGGCAATGGGGATACGGTCTCCCACTGATTAGTGATGGTGTCGTACCTAGAATAAACAGAAATAAGTAATTCACAAGGAATCTGCAGATTTTAGGGTTTGGTAAAGTACTGCAATATTAATTAATCATATTTAGAAACCAAAATGCAAACATATTTATTTACTGTTTTACAATCTGTATGTATTTGATTATATTTTCCCTGTCAGATCAAATATCATATCGTGCACAGATATTTTCCACCAACTAGCTTCATGGGTCAGGGCATTTATACCATGCAATTTCAAAGGCTAGATGTTCTTGTATGCTTTAATTTTTTTAACTTTCTTATTTTATTATTATTATTTCTTTCCCTGTCAGACCGATGCAAAAAAAACAAAATATCTCCAAAATAACAACTTTATATCTTAATGAAATCTTAATGAAAGCCAATGTAAAGAGTTATTTTGGAGTATTTCTATTGGTCCATTCATCATGAAATGTGGACACAATGTAAAGAACAACTGCCAGATTCAAATGTCAAAAAGGGAAAAACAGCGAAATACATTTCACATATAGCCTCACTTTTAGAGACTAGTTAGAGTTGGAGACTGGATGTTCCGCAAGACAGACTCTGCACAAGCATAGGACTGGTGATGTATATGTATTTTTTTGTTGCTTATTTTACCATTATATTTTTTCCCCTGTCAGATCGAACTAGCTTCACATCATGCGCAGATATTTTCCTCCACCAGCTCCACGGGTCAATGCACTTACACTATGCAATGCCACCATTATTTGCTTTCACTATTTGCATGTAAACAGCTAAGGAAATGCATTAGGGGTGACATCTGTGCCTGGCAATCAGCCTCAAATCAATTCCCCCTCCTCATGGGATTTAGTTACACCCTCGCTGGCTGTAGGCGAAAGAGAATGCACCCGCAACCATTTCTGAGGTCATTTAAATGGAAAAATAAATAAATAATAAAAGAAAAACATGGATAGACACTGCTGGTGTCTGAGCCTGCAAGGTAACATCATTAAATTTCACTCTGGAATCCCTCCTTATCTAATCCAATGGCACAAACCCACAGGTCAGAGCGGATGTTATGTGTGGACTGTGCAATCCGATACAAGGCATGGCTCTGATTGAGGGGCTGCGCAACCCAGATTCCAAACCAAGATCCTGGACTCAATTCTGGAGGAGGGCCTATGGGGAGTATCAGGAGGAGATTGCCTGTTAGAAGGGTGAAAATTGAGCAGGGAGCGCGACTGAGCTGGGCTCACTCACTCAGACCATTATCAGTCTTAATAGGTGTGCAGAAAGCCCTAGTTTTGAGCTGGAAAAAAGTCTGCAGATGAGCCCACCTTATCTAAGGCACGTTTAGAAGATATATAAGGGGTTTCACGAGGGTTAGAGGCGAGCTGAGCTCTGCCATCCTGGAGGAACAGAGCACCATGGAGCGTACGGATCAAGCCCCAGCTGTAGCGGCGCGCAAATTAATTAAGTGATCTGAAATGACGAAAAACAGTGCATTGGAACTGGCAGCGCAGGCTGCAAACAGTGGATCCCCTGCATATGACAAACAGAGCGAACGCTGAAATGGAAGCAGATGGCTCACAAATGCAATGTTTCAGCCTCCCCCTTGGTGCTCATTGAGAACGGTGCAGCTTCATTGTCAGCTCAGCGGCTCATGGCTGAGGCCATTAATTACACAGAGGGAGTGTGTTATCAGTTGACTTCTGCCGCTTTTTTAATGAGACTTTTACAGTCCTATGCAGGAAGGAACTAATTACGTAAAATATGGGCTCGGAGGTTCTTTTTTTACAGCTCCATATAATAAGCCATGCTACAAATATATAGGCAGTTTCTACAACGTGCAAGATTCATTAAATGCTGTTCAAGTCTCTTGTCAGTAGTGTGTGCAAAATTACATAAAGCAAATCATCATATTTAACTCATGAAAGGGGATTTGATTATCAGGAAAAAGAAAATATGCTTAATAAATACTTATTATTTCCATATCTATTTCTATATCTAATATGTGCCAATTACAGTCTAGACATTTTTTATGTTCTTAGTTAAAACACTCATACATGAGTGACTATATGCAGTAAAAGCCCACACCTATGAGTGGTGGGCAGCCACTTCAGCTCCTGGGGCACAATTGGAGGTTAGATTCATGTTCCAAGCCCACTTCGCTAACCTTTTCTAGGCCACGTCTAGAAAAGATTGATTTAGCTTCATATCATGAGTGGATATTATGAGGAAAGCAAGAGTTTTTAATACTGAATATTAAAAAATCGCAATATTATGTTCTGTAATACTGTATTGATTCTCAAAAACACAGCATTGACTTTAAATGAATACTTTACGTGCACATATTTGAGGCACACAGTGGTTCATTTTGTGTTGTGTTTAAACACCGACCACTACATAGCAGTGCTGTACTTCCTCTCTGATTAGTTAAAAAGTAACCTTGTTTTTATGCAGATTATGGTCTGTTTTTTTTTTTACTCTATACGCTATATATGACCTTGGTAACAGTATCACAATATATCAGAATATATTGATACCTAACCCCTGTATTGTGATATGCATCATATCACCTGGTTCTTGCCAATACACAGCCTAGCAAACACATTTCATACACAGCCACAGCTTCTCTGTAAAATTATAAAATTACAGGTTGGACATAGAGGTCAATTTGACAATATTTTATCGAAATGGTGATCAGTTTTGTTATTGTGATATAATTCAGCGTATTGTGGGTATTCTCTGTGCTAAAAGAACACTGACCAACTGCACATTTTATTACAGAGAGTGTAATTAGTCCTGTTTAATTGGATGAAGTGCAGCAGATTTAGAATACAAATCACTGTGCTCAGTAGGGGAGGGCATCTACAGAAAGTTTTTTCTTACATAATATATAACATTTGTACCATATCTTCCACCCCTATTTAAAGGGTATTTTATTACAGCTCTATGTAATATACAATGCTACAAATTATAAATAGGCAGTTTCTACAGCACAAAATATTAATTTCGGTTCTGGTCTCTTGTCTCTAGTCAGTGCTTTCAAATGAATTATCAAAAAAAAAAAAAAAAAAAAAAAAAAAAAGAAACATGCTCTCTTATTGAGCCTCTGCGGTACACATTCCTGACCCAGCAATATGGCTGACTTTGCTTAAGCCAAATTTTAATTGCTTAGAGGATTTTTTTCCCTAAGCATAATCAGATCACAGCAGTCTGAACACGAGACGTTTTTTCCCCTTTTATCAAGTCTTAAATCCCCCTTTATCAACCTTAGCTAATCATGTTTTAGCACTGCTTTAGATGCCATCCACTACTCTGAGTCATGTGTAGACAGCAGCGTTATGTTTCGTGTGCGGCCGTGTTTGGTGCGCTGGAGGCCTTACAAGAAGTGTGTGTCTGACACTGCACGGAGTTCGCAATGCTGCAAAGCTCAGTGTGAATATTCGTGAGTGACACCTGTCTCTACTATGCCTACTGTTCCCCTCCTGTCCCGAGGGAACCATGCGCTCCACCTCTCCTTTACAGCCAGCGTGAGACATCAAACAAGCAGTTAAAGAAGCCTACACATGTCTGGCAGCCAAAGACAGCTGGGAGGGGGGAGGGCGAGCTCAGGGGCCAGCTCAACTTTGGAAGGGTCAGATGCTGCATAAAATATCTGGTGAGCTGGCAAGTCCGCTGCGGGCTGACTGGCACGTCGGCCTGTCATCTCATCAACACTTCTCGCGGTTCAGGATGGCCAAACCCGTGACACCCACCACGGCATATCTTTATCTAAGGTTTCTTGACCCTCTATTTCATGCCAGAGGTTTTAATAATATCTCAGTGTCCATAAAAGCCTCTTAAGCTATCCATCCATGCCGGCCTCCCCTGGAGAAATTACCCAGGGAGAAGAGGAACTTAGAGACGTTTGAGGGAGAAGATCTTCTAATTTACCTCGAGTTTTAATTACAAAATGGGACAGCCTAATAGCACTCTAAATGAATTCAATCTCTCCCCACTCCCTGACACAAAAACCAACATGCTTATAGACTCAATATACAAGAATGGCAAACAAACTGCTTTCGCTTCAGTCAAAGGGACTAAATTGCTTGTGTGCTGCCAGCCGCTCCCGCCCCGAACAGTATGGGGGAGTGTAGAGCCCAGTGCTACAGAATGAGCTACTCAGAGCGCGTGTGACCACACTGCAGCTAAACAAACAAAGGTCAAGTGCACAGCAGCTGTCAACCATCAAAAGGACTGTCTGAAACATGTCTGTATTAAAGCATGCCCCCCAAATAATCTTACGGTACTCAGATCTGTTGATGTTGATGAGTTTAATTGAATTTTCAATCAAGTTAGAGGAATTACATATTTGTGTTCACATAAAATATCTATTATATTAGAAAGTGTGACAATTAGTAATAAGTGCTATTAGTACAGTCTAAGAGATACCACAACTGACCCCACGCAAGAAGAATTTGTTTGATTACCCACCCTGATTGGTGGATTTGCAAGAATACACTAATAGACAAAAGTATTGGGACACCTGCTCATTCACGGTTTCCTCTGCAAACAACGGTATTAAGTAAGAGTTCCTCCAGCTTTTGTTGAAGAAACCATCTCTACTGTTCAGGAAAGGCTTTCCACTAGATTTTGGAGCACTGCTGTGAGGATTTGATTGCATTCAACAACAAAAGCAATAGTGAGGTCAGGATGTTGGATGATCACTACACCACTCAACAAACTACAAACTACAAACTACAAACTACAAACTTGCCTCAGCTGGCATTTCGTGATGGTGGCAGTTAACAATTACAGTAATTACAGTAATTTTTACCAGGGATGCTCAAACATTTGCATGCCACTGTATACTTGAGGAAGTTACATATTTTGTATATTGTAAACGGAGAAAATAAATTTTGTATAAAAAACTGAAAAAGTCAGAGATCTTCAAGCTTTTAATAGGCTGTGTATATGCGGCCGTTAGCATATCTACTTTACAGCATGGCCTTCGGCAATGTCAGGAAGTAAAACACAGGTGGAAAGACGGTAACGATACAGCTCACTGAGTAATCATGTCCAAGCGTAGCAGTGGCACCCGTGCTATTAGTCATCTACTCAAACTGACCACCTTCATGTTAATAGCAGCTAAGGCTGTAGCGCAAACTAGGCCAAGGTTGCTCCACCAAACCTCTGATAAACATACTCATCTCCTGAGCAGGACTGCTTGTGTAGAGAGAGAAAGAAAGAAAGAGAGAGAGAGAGAGAGAGAGAGAGAGAGAGAGAGAGAGAGAGAGAGAGAGAGAGCGAGAGGGAGAGAGAGAGAGACTGTATTTGTCTAGGAGAAAGGAGGGCACCTTGAGATCCAGACAGGCATGGGAGAACAGGAGGAAGAGGAGAGAGAAGAAGATGTAAATCACATCCTGGGCCTAATTGGATTTGCACATTATGCTATAATGCAGTGATATTTGTGGCTTGTTGTGTGGTGAGTAGTGGGCAGTGCAGCTTGCTGACCCATTGTGCCTCTGGCATCATTACTGGGGCACAGCTCTGTCCATCCGTCAGGAAGAGAACGGATTACGGAGTCACGCAGGCCAACACACGCTGAGCAGTACCCCACACACACTTTCTCTCGCCCACACACATATATATACACACACACACACACACACACACACAAACACACACACATACAGCCAGATACTGTTAACCCAGTGTATAAATATGGCAGTCCTGACTGCATGCTGGCCCGGGCTACCTCCTGCCTCAAGGTTACGTCCATTCTTCTAGCGATCTGCCATCTCTTGTTCTCTATAGTCCATACATCTGCCCGTGGGAACGGCTGATCAATAGCTTCCCATCCGAAGCCATTACATTTTTCCTCCAAATACATTCAAGACAGTCATTTAATCAGCCTCCTTTATCTGATACACGCTCTAGCTGTGAGCTTGGACACCTCCCAAAGCACCTGAGATCCATTGATCCGCTTGCGTCTAAGCAAGATCGCTGTGATACACATTTCTCCCTCTAAAGAGAACACCTTGGGCTATTAATGAAAGATGCATGCCATTTTTGCGCCACATGCAACATACACGGGATGCGATCTGGTGAGGTAAGCAACTGGACAGGGCTTCTATTCCGAATTCCGTTCATCCGATACATATCAATTTCTTGCTTATAAAGTAAAAAAGGCCCACAACACTTCTGATTCTGATTCAGCTCAAGCACAGATGGGCAGTTCCTTAAAAGGTCAAGAGTATCATCCACTGACATTTAGCTAAAGTTATTGAGCAAAGGCAGTCAAGAGCATTTGCATTATGGGAAATCAACAGGGTATTATAATAAATTTGATGGGGACAGACTTAATCCATTATGTCCTTCATAGAGGACACAAGACAACTGCTTCCTCTGTCCCAGTTGATAATAGTAGACAAAAAATCCAATGCTTTCTCTTTAACAAATACGGCTTGGAATTTTATGCTTATAATAATTTTATGCATATTTAATGTAGAATGTATACTGAGATATGCTAAACCTTTTTAATCTGTCCAGGACAGAGTGAAAATTGTAACAGCGTGTGTTTTTCATGCATAGTGCTGACTTTTCTTCTGCACTGTAAAAAATTTAAAGGAAGGTGAAAGTAAAATTAGTAAGTAACTCATAAAGGCTGTTTTTTGAGGTAACTCAACTGAGCTCAGTCAAAAGTTATCCTAACTCATATTTGATGGGATTTAAAGTAATGACCTTCTGTCTCTTGACAGGCTGGTGGTTAGACAGCTGGGCCACTCTACAGCTGTGAAACAATGTACATGTCTGTGTCCAAGAAAGAACAGAAAGGTAAATTTACTCAGAGCTGTGTGTACAGTGTAGGTTAATAGCTCTGGGGTGGCACAACAGTCTAACTGCCAACTTATTGAGAGTAAGGAGATCATAAGTTCGAATGCCAGCAAGGGCTTAGCGCTTTATTGTCAAAAGCCTCCTAGTCTCCTAGTTCTAACCTGCAGATGGGAATAAACAGTAAACAAACTGAGGGGGAGGAGACACAGACCAAACATAATAACATAGTCAAGCAATTTCAACTGCAGCTCATGTACTAATGCTTTTAAGGCTCTACTCAATATGTATTGTTGACCAAACTGAGAGTTTAAAAATGTGAGTTAAGAGAACTTCTGACTAAACTTAGTTGCGTTAACTCAAAAAACGCTCTGTAATCAGTTACTTTTTCATTTCAAGTTGGCCTGCTTTGAAATTGTTTTACAGTGTGGCAGCAGGGAGAATACTCCCCAGTTCCTTGTGTGCCAGTTCCAAAAGGCTTTACAGCTACACAAGCATCCCTATAACTCAGTCACTTGAGATTTCTGTTGGAACACAATCAAAGCCTGAGAATTTCCTTAAATAAGTACAGTGTTTTCAGAGGTCCGTGCCTTTTTTTAGCTTTTACCTAGCGGCAGGCGCTTACTGAAGCTGGGTGAAGCAGATGCCTTGCAGAGCAGAAGGCAGAGAGAGCCACTATTAAACGCCAGCTGCGCTTCAACCAACACATCGCAGTCCACTGAGAGCAGAGATACTAGTGGAAACCAGAGAAGCGAGCACGTACAGAGACTTTCAATTAAGAAAACTGTCAAAAAGAAAAAGAAAAAAAAATGTTTGGTGCTGCCTTTGCTACTTCAGTTCGATGCAGCTGCACCAAAAGCAAAAGCTCCAGAATGTCTGAAAAGGAGCTGCTGGGAGCTGGTGGAGAGCTGCGAGAGACAGAAAGAGCGAGCAAGAGAGATGAAGGCGCAGGAGGAAGGAAAATTATCAGCTCCTTTAATCCCATGGTGTGTTGAGCTAGCGCAGCCGGGTGCTCTATCTCAGTGTGCCACAATGAGCGCTAGCTTTGGCTACCTCCAGGAGCTGAAATCCAAGAGCTGCGCTTAATGATTCATTTGTAGGGCAGCTCGGGAACAACCAGCGCTCCCTCTTGCTTTACTTCTCCGGGAAATGAACACAAGGGAGTTTCAGGATTCCAAAACAACTGCAAAGCCTTGAACTGAGTGTTTTGGGGGAGCTCAGTAATTCTCAAAGAACAAATCAAGTGGGAAACGGTAATAATGTGACATATTTTTAACATATGAGCACATGAAGAGAATTAAATGAGGTATCAGCCAAAAAGCTTATCTTGGTGCTAATATTAGGGAAGTGATAATACGTAGAAAAGAATTGGCTATGCTGTAATAATTGTTTCTGCCAAATGTGTTATTTTGTAGCAACTCTTACAAGATAGTTTAGAAAAAGGTTTCCCAAAAGCATATTAAATATTAAAATCTTCTTAACTGAGAGTGAGAGAGTGTTTAGTGTGATGCTCGCTTGACCATTTAGGACTGAATTTTGTGCTAAGATGCTAACAGTGGGAAACGGTGATGAAAAATCTCATTCGATTCAATGACAAAATGACAGAAGAACCATTTGTGTAAAAGTGGATCTGTAAACAAGGTTTTTTATCTTTCTTTTTTTCATGAAAACGGTTCTTTCTGGAACCAAAAGTGGTTCTTTCTTCTATGGCATCACTCAAAGAACCTTTCTGTAGGACCTTTATTCCTAATAGTACTGCTGTAGCTTATTATATGTGCTAACATGCTAATGTTACACCAATTACCCATATATCGATATCTATCAGCCATAACATTATCATAATTATACTGAATATGTCCCTTAACATACAGTGTGTGCAGCCTTAACAGCTCTATCCATTCGAGGCATGGATTTCACAAGACCTCTGAACGTGACCTGTGATATCTGGCACCAAGACGTTTGCAGCAGATCTACAGAAGTCCTCTATGGATTACATCAATGAGCCTTAGGTGCCCATGACTCTGCCGCCACTTTACTAGTTGTCCTTTCTTGGACCATTTTTGGTATTGGTTTGGTTTCCTCTTTCAAACACATCACTTAAAAGAACAAAATGTTCACTTACTGGTTATAATGTTATGGCTGATCAGTGTAGGTATTTTAACAAAGAAACTGTGTGCTACGATATATCCTCATTGGGCCGAATGTGATTTTTCAGTCAAGCTTGTTCGTCCTTGCAACGACTGCTTTGGAAAAATGCACATGATTTCGTCAGTGCAAAGGTCAACAGCATCGTGACCTTATTGAGTGGCACAGAATGCTGAGACAATGTCCGTGTCATGACCGGAATACATGTGGAGAGAATTAACTCTCCCAGTCAGACTTAGCTTCCTTTTTGAGCTTGCGAGGCTGAATAACTGCCGGGTACGGGCGAGAGACTGTGGCTTTGTGACCAGAATCCATCATCAAAGACCAATTAAATTGTAAGTGCTGGTAATAACACTTGAGTACGGAACATCCTTGGCATAATCACAACTCTCCCCCTCCCACGGCAAGTCCTGCCTCTAGGGGTGTGGTATTTCAAAATGGTAAAAGGTTAGAAGTCTTGCAGCTGACACACGCTCAGCCACTGTGATGAGCACAGCACTGGGGGGATGCAAACTATGCCTTCTGAGGAGGAGTTTTGTTTTTTCCCTTCTTCTTCTGAAGCACATTTCACATTCCTCTAGAGTGTTTTTACCCCACATGTGCCTCTATCCTGCTCTCAGAAATAGAATACCATGTGCGCCACATGGAGATGTATTAGTATGGGTGATTTGCTGTAGTGGAAAAGCAGAATCATTGCACAATTAGAGGGAGAGAGAGGAAGACAGAGAGAGATACAGAGAGTGCTGAGAGCGCGTTGCCCTGTGATTGATTAGAAATAGAGCCCCTCCTATGAGTGGCCCAATAGCGGCCTTGAGAAAGAGACTGATTGAGGACATAATTCTGAACGGAGGAGATTTCATGGTTAGGAGCATGAAACTGAAGGCAAGATGGATGGCAGGCCACAAATTAGGAGTCAGTCAGAGAGGCTAGCTCTGTTTCCCCCAGCAGCCTCGAATAGCAAACTAACCACAGCTCTGTAAACAATGATCCTCTTCAATACTCTGTCAATTAACTAGTGACTCATGCAAATCCACAGGAGGCTAGACACTCAGTGGAGTGGGCAATATACGAGCCAGGATAGGACTATAGACATGGCTAGTCAATTGTAGCTTCTTCTCCTTCCTTTTTTTGTGAGAAAGGATAATAAGTGCAAGATGCAAATGGAAAGTCAAGGCCTGGAGCATCAGCAGCAGTGTTTTTCATTAAATGAAATAAGTGATGCTGCTTTTAGGGGAAGTTCGGTTATTTTTATCATGTCTATCCCTTCAACAGGAAAATAACCAAGAATGGAAAGAAGAGCAATAGGCTTTTAGATGACTATACCCACAAGCATGAAAGCATAATTTGAAAACATCTGTTTTTTTTTCTCCCGATTATTTCAGGTGACCACCATCATAAACGGTTTTACATGCACCACTATCTAAGTTTCCACCGTCATACACAGAGTTTTATCATGCGTGCAGTTTTATTATTTCTATAATGATTTAGACAAACCCAATTTAAGTCCTCTAAAACAGAACACAGATGGCATTTCTGCATATGTAATATTCAATACTTCAATACAAAGCTTTTGGCAACAAGAAGAAGACTGAATAATAAGACATGCACTGTAATGATCTATATCCATATATATGTCCATATATATGATTATATGGACAAAAGTATTGGGACACCTAATCAATCAATTATTTATTTATTATTATTATTAATTTTTTTTTGGAGTAACTCTGTCTACTGTCCAGAGAATTCTGGAGCATTGCTGTGAGGATTTGCTTGCGTTCAGCGACAAGAACAGCAGTGGGGTCAGGATGTTGGATGATCACCACCCCAACTACCCAACTCATCCCAAAAGTTTTGGATGGAGCACCATCACTCCAGAGAAAACATTTCCACTGCTCCACAGTCCAATGCTGCAGGGCTTTATACCCCTCTAGCCCACACCTGACATTGTCCTAATTCTGTTGTCAATCCTTCTCTACAAGGACTAGGCAAGCTGCTACATCTGTGTCAGCAATGGGTGCATTAAAAGGAGTGTCCAAAAACATTTGGACATACAGTGTAGGTCACATTATTTGCTTAAAGATGTGATTGTCACTTTTTAAATACAAGATATTATGGATGCAAATTATTATTTCAGTAATTTTAGAAACATCCGCACATTCTGGACACAGCTACAAAACTTTGCTCACGGGCTCCCCCTGCAGGTGGGGATTGTAATTCACTTTTTCTCCACTGCAGTAAATCCAAATCACATTTACATTTACATTTATGGCATTTAGCTGACGCTCTTATCCAGAGCGACTTACAAGGTTACTCGTATTACAGAGGTGGGCCAATGTAGTGTTAGGAGTCTTGCCCAAGGACTCTTATTGGTGTAGCACAGCATAGTCACCCAGACTGGGAATCGAACCGGGAATCGAACTGGGAATCGAGATGCTATTCTTTCTATTACAGTCAGTGGTTGTACAATGTACAATTTTGATGCAGTTATCTGAAGGTATAATTGCTACATAAAGTCGCCTTAAGTAAGAGTATATACATACATTCCAACTAGTTATTATTTATTTTACAGAAAACAGTCCACTTTTGAGCAGCAGTATCTATACTGTACGTACTGCCTGCTTTCCCTTAAAAAAACACAACACTAATTGAAGCAACTGTCAGCCTTGCGAACCCCTGCTACAGTTCATTATAGCAAAATTCTCAGCAGTGTTCTTCAAAATGAAACCTGATCGGATCTGTGCAATGCATTTACTCCATAGTCACCTGCCACAGAAATACTCCCACAATGCTCCAGCAGAGATCTAATTATCAGATTGGCTCCCAGCACAGAAAAAGCTGACCATACGCTTATCTGGAATGCATAATGGCTTCCGATGGAATGCTTAATTTAGATGCAAGCAGTGTGTGTGTGTGTGTGTGTGTGTGTGTGTGCGTGCTGGCGTATGTGTGTATGTCCAGCCACCATACCTTTCGACATTATCCAGGTTCCCTGCCACCCCAAGTCCTCCGATGGTGTACAGCTTGCCATCATACACCACGCTGTTGTGCCGGCAGCGAGGGACTGTCATTCGAGACACCAGGTTCCAATTATCCAGCAGGGACATGTAGCACCACACGTCTGCCAGCATGACTCCTGACTCCATTCCACCTGAAGAAGGTGCAAAGCCCAATCACAAATGACTGCTCAAGTCTCCATTTACACCCTCCTCCTGGGCCCCCCGCTCCGAAAGCAGCCTGTCTGCCCACCCCCACACACCTGCTCCAATACAACTCTACTAAAGGGGCAGAAAGACCAAAAAACGCACCCCTCAGTAATCACAGAATTATTTTTAGGTAAATTATGCAAATGCAGGGTCGTTATATTTTGTAAACCTACAGTTTAATTACTATTTCTGCAACAGATCTTTCCTTTCACTTTGGCCCTATCACAGTTCTGCCATGTTACAGAGCAGTTTGTTTTAAAGTGAGCAGTGTATTAGTCTAGCTATGCTAATTTACTTTGTCCACTAATTGCAGAAGCCCTAGCATTTGATTGCCCTCCTAATTTAGCAATAGCTAATTAAATACAGCAGATACCCCCCTAATATGACACCAGTTAGAGATGGTGGTGAAGGCTATTTCTCCCTTGCAGCACTGCTGAGCTGTTCAATGCACTCAGAGGACCCCAAGCACCAAACCCCAGGTTCATGCCTACTGGTCTACCTCTGAACAACAGAGAGAAAAAAGGTAGAGAGAAAGAACCCTACTGTGCTTCATTTCTAATGAAACTGTGGTCAGTTGTGTTCCAGCTATAGACCCCACATGGCACAGCTCAAATTCCATCTGGATTCTGAATCGTAGGAAGCTGGAAATTATGTTGGTTCCCAGAAAGGCACTTTAGGGATTAGATTTGACATTATGATACTGACTGATTCTGCTAAAAGAACTGATAATTATGACTAATTATAAAAATAATTTAGATGAGAGGAAATGCCCAGTTCAGATTTCAGATTTTGTCACAAGAAGTGAATGATAATTGCAATGTCTTCAAGCTTTAGAAGCCTAGAGCAATTATTATCAGTTTAATGTAGACTCACTTTACGCTGCATGACACTGTGTTCTGTATCCACACCTTTAAGTCTACATTTCTGACATTTCTGTTTCATTCAACAAAATAGAAAACAAAACACAACTCACTAACTAACATACAGTGAGTGGCATGCAAAAAGTTGGGCATCCTTGGTGAAAAATGACTATGAATAGTTAATACAGATTTTAAAAAAATCATTTCAAGCAAGAAAAAACATTTCAAGCAAGATTATAGTTTTGTATATTTATAGAGAGTGGTGAAGGTCAAGATGAAGTGTAGAAGACCAAGAGAAAGAGACAGATTTAACTCTGGTCTATAGACTCTAAAGTGGCGGTCCACTGTTCTACTGTGCAGCGACACCTGCACTAATATGACTTGAATAGGAACCACTTTTCAAATATTTTTAAAAGCCTATAGACTGTAGACAGAATGTCTTGGCCATAATGGGTATGGTATGTTCAGAGAAAAAGGCATACAGAATTTCTTAAAAAAAAAAAAAAAACTGTTAGCACAGGGGTGGATCGATCATGCTTTTGCAAAGAAAAATGGGATAAACCCCCCCAAAAAAGAACAAAAAAAACTCTTAGCTGCTACAAAAAGTGTAATACAACAGGGGTGTCACCAAGTACCGACTATGTAGGGCGCCCACACTTTTCCTTTTTTATTTGAAACCTATAAAGATGACGAGAACCTTGATTAAAATGACTGTAACAAACATTTTGACCAGGGGTGCCCAAACCTTTACACACCACTGTATGTACTCTTATGTGGCCTTGATGGCAAGACTGGATATTTTAACCTGAATTTCTCAAAGAGCCAAAGAATCAAGAACCACAGCAGAATGAATGTGCCGTTGTCTCCCAATGACACACAACTCTGGCATGAAAACTGTGAAAAAGCAGAAGTGGAAACACTGCCTCCATGACATCTCGCCAACCTGTGCTAAATATAAAAGCACACACCTGTGGGAGGCTTCCAAAACTGCAAGTGACACGCAGACGGTTTGATTACCTGACAGGTAGATATTATCCCCCGCTGAAATGACAGAGAAGAACTCGCGGTCGTAGAAAGGTAGGCTGGCCAGGGGGTACCACTTGTTGTTCTGGGGGTTGAAGCAAGTGACGGCTGTCAGCGAGCGCTGGTTCATCCCAATGACCTGTCGCCCCCCTACCAGCACTATCACCTCGGCAACCCCTGCAGGGACAGGCACAGCAAAAAAAAATATAAGAAAGAAAAAAACAAAAAAATAGACTTTTTTTTCTTTCTTTCTTTTTTTTTTACATTGACATTTTGAATGGACAGAGAGACCCAGAGTCAGTTGAGGGAAAGAGAAAAGTATATTTTACAACATTTAATCATCACAAAGCAATCTAAATGACATTTCTAAAACTGTTATCTTCTACTGCAGAATTATTCATATCTTTCGCAACATTTTCTCCAGAGGGCGTAGACCCTCCATGCCAGTTGGTTCGTTTGCTTTCGCAACAGCTTGAGCCTTTTATCTCTCATTTGTTGACAGTCGGGGAGAACAAACAGCAAAAAGGAAGGCAAACAAGAAACACAATCAAAGAAATGTCTTACAAAACTCATGAGGGAGAGCTTCATGTAATCTCAGAAATTAATAAAGAAACGGCAGTCACAGCCAGCCAGCCGCACAGTCTAGAAAAGCACAAAGTTCTCAAGCCTGAGACGCAAACCCCTCCAAAAAATTCAGCACTGACTTGACATGAAGATGTGCGAAACTATTCCCCTGACCGGCGAAGACAAAGCTTTCCCAACAAATATATTTATTTAGGGAATGATAAAGTAGAGGATTCGCTTTTGTGAGGGAAAGAGAGAGAGATTCTTGTCTGTGGGCTTCAGGCTCAGTCAGTTTGTTTGACTGGCCAACAAGATTTTTATCTCCAAGCGTTTGGATTAAAATTCATGACATACATTCCTCCTCCAAAAGCAGAAGGCTGGGGCAGAGAGGATCAGCCGTGTGCAGTGGGAGAAAATGAAACGTCAATGTTCCCTACTTACAGTAAAAAAAAAAAAGAAAAAAAAAAAAAACAGGAAAGAAAGATGAAAAATATGAGAATATGGCTCAGTTTTGCAAGATGTAGTTAAAATGCATAAAAACCGATTCCCCTTGAAGGACCCTCGGTGTGGTTGCATTACTCTTTCCATCATTAATTTTTCAATAAAAAGCACATGCTTGGAGTCATTCTATTTGTAAAGGTCTGCGTATCACAAGATGTTGGAATTCTGCACAGGCAGAGAATAGCAGACCCTTACAGTGTGCAGCAAACAATTTGCATGACTGGTATGGCCATCTGCTCTCACAGTGCCTCTGTCTCCAAACGCTTGGCGTAGAGCGCCTCAGCTACTGTGTGTACTGTTTGACTGTTCGGCCGCTTATGGACCCCTCTGGCCTTGAGAGGCACGCTGCCTTGGGGGCAGAGAAACTCTGGCCTCACATCTGCAAGTGTAGTCCATTCCTGACACCTCGGTACCACAGGGAAACTGCCACCCCATCAATCAAACTGTGTGTGTGACAGCTGGGCCAGAGTCAGGCTTGTTCTCCACCAGCAGATCCACTAATAAAGAAATACAGTGTATTTACACAATTTCAACTTGTACAAGATGAAAAGAAATTATATTAACATAGGGGTGCATTGTGGCATTAGACGCTTGCCTAGTCTCAAGACTTTGTAATGAATGAAAACTGAGTAAAACTGCAAGGACTTTATGAGAGGATCTCAAATGGAACCCAAAAAGAGAAGAACAGCACCGTATAAAACATGCCTTCAGTTCCTAAGCTAATTGATGCTGGATGCACAGAGACGCTCTACTACAGTTCTATAGGGAACTTTTTGTTTTGGCATAAGACTTTCTCACTCCCACTCAGCTTGTTTGTATTGCTACACTATACTTTCCCGTAGTCATTATTTCACTGAAATGACTATACACTTTTACTTAAGTTTGTGCTATCCTTCCCACCTCTCGCAGCTTGCAGTTGCTCACTGCAACAGCTATAAACCCAGACCCGGCGAGATGACAGCACACAGAGAAGACCGGCGTGCTAATCTGGCCCAGCTCTTTTTCGGGGTTTGCTAATCCAGCATTGCTGGGATCAGGGGCTGGGATTCATGCCCTTCTTCCAGGTTCCTGAGCCCCTGCTGTGTAAAGAGCCATGCTGTGTCTAGGTCTCCCCCGCTGACAAATGCAACCAGACAGGTATTAGAGGCAGGCAGCAGGGGGCCCGGCCTAGCCGCCGCTCCTTTGCTGATTGGAGTGGATTAAGCAATGGTGGAGAGTACGTGGAGGTTGGCACTCAGCCTATATGTTTATTCTGATAACTGAACGACAGAACAGAATGTCCCTCCCTCCAGTCACTGCCAGTCATAATGTGATAGTTTGAGAAGAAAAAAAAAAACATTAATTAATGCAATTTTCCAATAGACCAAATATAGTCAATTAGCCAAGAGATTTCTTGCATAAGTTTGCTTCTTTTTAGTTTTTGAACTAAAACTTTTTTGAGCTAGAACTTTTTTGAGCTAATTAGGCCCCTCTTAGACTCTGTGATCCTAAAGGATCATTAAAAAGTACCAAAGTAGATGCTGCCACATTGAAAAATGGATGCTCTGCCTTTTCGTTCATGTTTTTAGATAACAGTGTCAAAATCCCATAGACAAGACTATTCTTTATGTGGCTAAACTAGATGTGGTTCAAGCAAGTGACTTGGTGTTACAGGTATGCGTTTCCACTAAAGTTAGTAGGGCATTCTATATTTGTTAGCTACATTTAACAGGGAAGTTGTACATTGGATTTTTGTGGTCATACTATCACTTAACATCCAATGCAGGAATTTCAAATTCAGGAATTTCTTCAAAGAACAGTAATATGCATCTGGAAAATAAATAACTGGTACGAATACTTGTAGTCAAGCTAGTATATCGGTTTAGCGTTGTCTCCCTTAGAACAACATTTGTTGTAAAATTCATTACTGAAGACTTTCATATTCCAAGTCATTCCATACCTGTTGGCTACATTTGACCGGGATTTTTTTAACTGGATATTTATCTGCTAATCTAAATCCACAGAATTCTTCAGAAAGATCTTCAAAGAACAGTAATAAGCATCCTGAGAAGAGAAATAACTGGTGCCAATACCTGTAGTGTGAGGTCAAGGCAGTATATTGGTTTAGCATTGTCCCCCTTGGAACAACATTTGTTACACCATCCATCACTGAGGACATTCGGATTCCACACGCTTTGACCGAGGTGAATGCTAAGGTGAATGTATTCCGGCACATAAACAACGAAAGGTGATCTAACGGGATAGCAGTAAATTTACCTTTAAATAATGGAAAGATTATAGCTCCACAAGCAGCTGCGGACTGGGACATTCAAAATGGAAATCCTTGAGCTAACGGTTTCATGCGGCAGAGCTTTTCTTAGGTACACATCAGTGAAATTTGCAGAGTGGCTAAAGCTCAGTAATAAGCGGTGCAGGTGCTGTGACACCCACTGTTGACACTCTCTTTGGCAAAGATGTGACACCGCTGTGGCTGGACTCCAGGCAACGTGTTTAACTGCATTAGCATGGAGCTGCTGTTACAGGAGATGAAGAGGATCCTTCTGCTCTGCAGCTCTATAGAGCTATTGGGATATCAGCAGCAGCAGACTGGAGCAACCAGGTCCGGGCTTTAAAAAAAGCCACCGATTTCTATATGCCATGAACAGGTAATGCAAGCGGGAATTATTTTCTCTCCGGCACAATCCAACCAGGGATAAGTGGAAGAGTGACAAAAGATCATGACAGATGGTGCCTAGCGTAATTACACTGTTCACACATTAATGGTGTGTGATGTTATTGCGAGAGGAGCTGAAGCGTGTACCTGCAGAAAGTCGTGGGCGCGTTCGGGGTGTCTGCATCTCTTGTCGGGCATGGGGCAACATGTGGTATCGCTTGGCCTCATTAACCAGGTCTCTGCATGCCTCTGAGGATTTGATGAGCTCCTCGTTGTCCACCACGTTCAGCAGATAGCTGGGGTGGATGAAGGGAAGGCGAACCACAGCCAGCAGCTCTGACACATGCTGAAAAAAGCAAAACAAAGAGCAAGCAAATCAGCGATATAGAAAATCACAAACAAAAAGTCCTCATCACCAGTGAACATGCTTCTATTTTGTATTATTTTCTAATATAATACAAAGTTATATCCATTAGATATTATATTTTTACCAGAACATTTTAAATGAAGAGTAGAATCTTTTACATATTTACATTTTTTTTTAACACAGATTAATAATTTTACCATGTTTGGCCCTACCTTCCTCCTGTAGGCCACTCTCTTTACAGAGCCTAGTGACGTATTAGCAGTTTTATTTGGCGGCGCTACAGTTGAGCTCAGAGAGTAGATTACACTTTATTAATGCCATATTAAAATATGGATTAAATTTCATAACTAACTCTCATTCTATTACCCCTCACACACACACAGCTGCTCCTCTCTAGGCTTGCTTAATCCAGCCAGAGATTGATCCAGTTTTATTCATGTTTTTATTGTATTGTATTTAATACTATTTTTTATTTTTGAAAAGTTACTTTATGTTTCCAGTTATTTGCTTCAATTTGTATATTCATTGTTTGTATTTTTTAATCACTTTGTTGTTTATTTTCATTTTCATATTTTCATTTCAGAGTATTAATATGGATTTTGGTCCCCACTGGAGACATCTCTGTTTTTTCAAACATTTCAAAATTAAAGTACAAATAAAGTCTTCAGCTTCAAGTACTGTCATTTGTTATCAATGGATAATTGTTGCCACGCACTGTCAGGACTTAAAACACGCCATCAAGTCCAGTGAACTGTCTCTGTGGACCTCTGCAATAAGAATGTGGTGACATGTGGTGACAAAAATCAGAGGAGGGCTATAAAAACAATATCTAAAGCATTAAGTGTTCTTAGGACCATGGTGGCCTCAATAATTTTGGAATGGAGGAAGCTTTTCATAACCTTGAACGTTCCAAGAATTGGACATGTAAGAGTGGCCTTCTTGGCCTTGGTCAAGGAGGTAAGACAGAACCAAACTATCACTTTAGAAGAGCTTCAAAGGTTTGTAGCCTTGTAGAGATGTAGCGAAAAAAATCTCAGCACCAATCCATAAATCAGTGCTTTATATCTAAGTGTCAAAACGGAAACCTTTGAGTAAAACACATAATATTCTGCTAGAAGGCTGGAAACATGTGGAAAACCATTCTCTGGTCAAATGCGATGAAAATTTCAACTCTTTAGGGCAAAACAAGAAGCAGTATTGTCTGGTGATAAACAGACACTGCACATTATCTGGCTAATACCATCCCTACAGTGAAACACAATGGTGGTAGCATTATGCTATGAGAATGTTCCTTAGCGGCAGGCAGAAGGAAACTGGGTAAGAACTGAGACTGGGGTAAAGCATACAGCCAAATCAACACTGGAATAATTTTAGGGCAGGCCTCTAAATGTCCCCGAGTGACCCAGCCAAAGCCCAGACTTAAACCCCAATGAACATCTGCAGAGGGACTTAAAGATGGCAGTTCACAGACAGTCGCCATGTGATCCAAGGAAGCCTGAGAGAATCTGCCATGACGAATGGGACAAAGCTTGTAGTGTAGAGCTTTCAAAGATGTATCCAGTATGACGCTGATGCCAAAGGGACTTCTACAAAGTATTGAATAAAGAGTCAGAAAACATTTGCCAATACAAGTTTGATTAATCATTTACTTCCCAAACTCATTTCACTGGTTGTTCTTCCTTGAACGACTTTTGGTAGATACTGACCACTGAATCCCGGAAAAACCACAAGATCTGCCTGATGTTTTGGAGTTTAAGGACAATTTGGTCCCTAAAGTGGCTCAGATCAGTATTCTTCCCCAGTTTTCCTGCTTTTAACACTTAAAACTTCAAGAACAGACTGTCTGTCCATTTGCTGCCTAAGATAATCAATGTTTCACTTTCACTTCACCTTCAGTGATTGTTATGCGCTAGACATTATGTACATGGTGGCAGCCATGGCCCAAAGGTTAAAGAAGCCGGCTTGGGTACAGAAGATCGCCGGCTTGATCCCCAGGCATCCATGGCCAAGGTGCCCCCAAGCAGGACACCCAACCCCTAATTGCTCCCCATGTGCTGATGTGGCTGCTCATCACTCTGGGTGTGTGTTCTCAATGTCTTTATCACTAGTGGTCACTGCCATGGATGGGTTAAATGAGAGGGTTGAATTCCCTTCTACTGCTGTGCGATGGCGATAAAAGCTTCTTAATCTTAATCTTAATAATAAACAGACGCAATTACACATATTTACACATATTCCCAAATCACATACACTGCATCTGTTCAACAGCATCTTCACAAAATAAGCAAGAAATCCAACAAATACATCCTAACAAGAGCCTAAGAAGCCTAGTTGTGTTTGTGCCTGACCATGCATCTAAATCTTTTTTAAATAGATTATGTGCTCAAAACCAGTCTCTCACAGTGACAGGACAATGCATAAAGAGCGCACAGTGGGTCTGGGCTCGCCGTTAAACCCACATAATAAACTTCAGCACCAATTACCCAGTAATCAAAAATGCCATCGCTGCCTGGCAGCTTTTTTTATGGCAGCAGCCGGGTGATAATAAGCAGGCAGAACAGCTTGGCGTACAGGTGAGCGTTTCCAAAAGCCTCTTTTACTGCTCTGCGGAGGGAGGGGGGGGTTGCCATGGTGAACAATCCTGTCACTGAATGGCTTCGTGTTCCACTATATCTCCATTGAGTCCTTTGTCCACATCAGGGGAAACTTGTAAACACAATGCGACATGGCCAACAGCTGGCGTGCCTTTTTAATGTTTTGCTTCCCCCCCCCCCACACACTTTTCTTTTCCTCCCACTCTCACCGGTGACACATTTCAAAGGCAAATGCAGAGAGCACATTATAAAGACACAATATAGACCCACTAGAGGAGCTGCACCAAAATAACTCCGACATAGAAATTGGCCTTCAACACATATTCTCATTCAGATGTGCCTGAGACTGGTCTAATTCAGGAACTATAAAGGTCAGAGACGTGGGTGTGCTGGTGGCATTTCCATGTAGTCCCAGGTGAGAGACTATCTAGGAAGATTTGCACCATCATATTCAGATAGTTTATCTATCTGGCATTTCAAGAAGGGAGGTCTAACACCACAATTCACTGGCCCCCGAGCCAGTGTGGAAGCTTACAGCTGGGAAAAATGTTTCAAAAATGTATTTTTTCGAGCAAAATCTACAGGCGGCTGGACGTGAGGAGAAATCCCACTGGATTACAACCATTCTCTCCTCTGCTGAAGCAATCAAGGCTTATCGACTGTATGATCTAGGAATCAGAATGCAGCTCCGCTTCGGCTTTGGCCGAACTTATCAGCAATAATGTCACGGCATGAGGGAGCTGGACTACGCTGCTGTACATGTGATAGAGAAATGCAAAAAAAAAAAAAAAAACAGCTTTATTCAGTGTCAGAGGCTGAATGCTGAATTCACTGAAATGCCGTCACTGCCTGAAGATTGACTGAACTGAGCTTAATAAAGATCAAGAATAAGTAACAAGGTTGCCCACAGTGATAGTCTGAGTAGATGAGTGTCTTCTCGCTTAAATGAAAGATAAGGAGAAGTCTGTGGGAGATTCGTCGTAATTAGCAGATGGCAATGCACAGAGCTCAAAACGTGTTAAATGCAGAGTGTCAAAAGATTTCAATAGCAAACTCCCAGACATTCACCAGTCATCTCTCTACAATACAAAAGCAGCTGTAACTCACTTTATAGGCATTCCACATATCCTCAAAGACATGCAGAGTCTGTTTTAGCCATTTGCTTGAGTGCTCAACGAACTGTTAGCATCTTAAACTGACTCTTGTTGCAAAGTCTCATTCCAATGTATTGTTCAACGGTATGCCAAACACTGTGCCAGGGTTTTATGAGGTTAGCTGCCAGATTCTCTTTCACTCGTGGAATGAACAGTTTTCTATCTCTCCGGCACAACAAATGAAGCAAATTGGATCCAATCTGCCGGCTTTTGCGAAAGTGCAATCATATTGCTTTTTTATTCATGTATGTTTGTGGACTTCTGAAAAGGCCTCTTTTCTACTTTAGGAATTCCTACTGGCGAAAAGAGCCAAACACGTTGAACATGTTATAATATAAAGGGAAATAAAACATGGTAGGGGTAAAGCACTTATACTAGAGATACTAGAGATGACATGAGATCTGATATTTTGCTATTTTCTAGAATTGTCGATTCCACAATTCTAGAAACATTACGGCTTTAGTTTTCTATGGTACCGAAAGGAACCAAAACTGAATGCAGTCTGAAGTAGTTTACTACTGTGGACACTGATCATAAATGTTAAGTGGCTAGCTGTGCTAATCCATAGTCAAACAGACGATTGAACATTATTTAAAGCTATTTAGAACAGTGTTCCTCAACCCTGGGCATGGAGGCACACTGCCCTGCACACTGTAGTAGATTCCCAGCTTTAATACACCCGTGCAACTCCCTGAAGGACTTATTATTGAGCTGATCAGTTCAATCAGATGTGTTAGGAGCTGGAAAAAAACACTAAAATGTCCAGGGTAAGGTGCCTCCAGGACCAGGGCTGAGAAACACTGAATAGCTAACTAGTTTTTGCACATAACAAGATCAGAATGTTGGGGGCTCCACATCCAAAGAAGAAAATGACTTCTGACGTCTGTGGTTTAAGGCGCTAACATCCACCCAAACATCCATACGTCTGCTCTTACCATTTGTTGGAGGAGAAACTCGGATTTGAAGCTCCAGTAAAGCGGATGTGCTGGGTATTCAGGTAAGACATTAGCTTAGGGAAAAATTTGGCCAAGAGCCACACTAGCGCCCAACGCATCTGCTTGACCGGAGCAGCATAACTGAGTCATTTTTTTGGGTAAGAAGGTTCTGATGTTGGTTTCTCCTCCACAAAATGGTAAGAGCAGGAGTATGGACATTTGGATGGATCTTTTAAATTTAGCACCTTCAACCACAGACGTACATCCTCTTCTGTAGAAGGCATGGATGGTTACACTGCGTCCCACAGCATGCCTATCTCTTTGTGTTGTGTTCATAATGCTGTTGCTCAAGCGAAATCTCCTCTTCCTCCAGTTACTGTGAAACCCCCTAACAAAGCATGCTGTGCTACTCATGTTGTATGTTTATTATCACAGTGGTTATAATCTATATGAATGGATATAAGCTACATAAAAGCTATGACAGATTAGCAGAGCTGGCAACATTTGTGAGCTAGACATGTGGTTCTCAAACCAGGCCCGAACCCCCCCCCCCCTCCAGCTGCTTCATATTTTTACTCTAATCCAGCTCCATACACACCTGAACCAAGCCATTAAGAACTCTGAACACTCAGTACATGTGTGCTGTGAGCTGGGTTAGAGCAAAAATATATTATTTATTCTTACAAAATCAGTTTCTGCAAGAGCTTTCTCCTCCAGCAGTGATTATGAGGCCAGTTTTGAAAAACAACGACGCAGCATGAGCTGCAAGCCCCAGTATTGTGTGAGAGAAGAGTTTTTGTCAGGCTGTATTTCTATTTTCTTGCATGTGTGCAGTGTATTTTTTAAAACAGCTGAGTAAAATACTACTGCTCAAGTCTTTTCAGTATGTTACAACATGAGCCAATCAGATATTGTCATCTGGGCAATTAGGCAATTAGGCATGTGAGACATACTATCATCCGTTCACGCCTAGTCATCATCATTTGTTGATAGTATCATGCCGGAAATAACCAGAGAAGCAGCTATTAACCATCTCAGCAGACGAAGACAGTGGCACCTTTCTCCAATACCCGGTTTTAGCTTGACAGGTAATGAGCTAACACTACAGGGAAGACTGCTTATACCAGACAATATACACATGCTTCATTTAAACATAAACAACTGCTGAATTCTGCTGAGCTACCAACGTTTAGTGTTATTTGGTATGGTTTGGAAATATCCCATTTTTTTCCAGTCTATAAACTGCTTCGTAATCAAATACTTTCAGCTTACTGTGTTAGTTTAGTCTAAATGCTACTGTTACTGAAGTCTGGGCCTGTTATTATGGTGGGCTATAATTAAATTCTTAGATGTTAATTACTTTGATCAGATATCAGTACAAAGCAGAATTATGTAGCATTTCACCTTTAAATAACAGCTTAAAAATGATTGTGATGCTCCACTGACTGTAACAGGAAGAATAGTGTTGCGAGTCCAAAATCAGCAAGATACTAACTACACTATGCAACTATAAATATTTGCATTTGTATTTGTAATATAAATATATTTGTGTAAAATTCTGTGATATCACTCCTTCACGTCAGTCCACACATCTTTCAGAGCCGGTCCTTCAGAAGTGGCTCAAAGCACAAATTCCACTTTCCAACCGCTGATGAGTCCAGAAGTAAGAGATGCCAATTCTACATCATGATAATGCTTCTTTAAGCCCTCATTTGTGTTTATAAGAGAAAACATTTTGCACAGATAAACAATGTATCAGGACAGATGCAGACCATGTACAAGACACCAAAAGAAAATCCAGATTAAGGGACCCATATTTCTTCTTTCTGTGTATCTTAAAGATGCAGACGGCTTGCTTTTTTTAAAAATCATCCAACATAATAGCCATTCCAATAGATGCAAACTATCTGCACTTTCCAATACTACTGTGAATCAGCTCATGCCGTTAGGAGATTTCTCTGCACAGCATTAGAGCCTGCAAAAAGACTTAAATCAGTGAGAGCTGGCAAACCTCTGTATAAAAAAAAAAATAAAGCCTATTACTAAACAAACCTAATATTTGATAGTGGCTTCCACTCACAACCCCAAAATATAATGACAAAATCTAAAGAGATGACATACTCCTGTGTGAGTATGTATAGGTTAATAATGAATTCATTACTGTCCAAACTGGACAATAATTGTTCAAATGCAAGGCCCTATGCTGGAGTTTATATACATGGTCTACATGGTTAATCTAGCTATGCAGCTATTTAAGGCAAAGGCTGCCCTGAACTTAGCTGACTTACAGTGCACCTCAAGAATATCAGTGAAAGGCCAATTATTCCAGTTTGCTGAAGGACCATGAACTAGTTCTTTAATGAGCAGCTCATATGTTTTCTTTCAGATACACTCTCATGACAGTACAATAATCTGTTCTAATATTTTATTTCATGGCCAGACATGCTCGCTGTGTTCCCATTATTATCTCCAAGTCAAATAACAAATTTTAATCCCCGGGGCAAGAAACAACAAGCCAGAATCAAATTTGGGATGTTTATTCCACAGCTTGTAGATATAAAATTTATCTATCTAAGCCATAAATCATGAAGCTGGGGTAGCTCGCTAAACAAATCTGAGAAGTGAATGTAATAAAAAGTGAAAATTCACTGAGCTCGCCTCATATATGTTTTCTTATGCCCCAGGGCAGGCTAGCGAGAAAGAATGGGGAAAGAGAAGAACTCCATTCGAAATTAAACATGGCACACACACACACACACACACACACACACACACACACACACACATATATATATATACACCCTACAGAAAGAAGACCATACTGCTTGGGCTCAGCTGTAATGTATATACAGTAATTCTTTAGTTCTTAAAGACATTTGAAGACATTACTACATCGCTGCTTTGCGGCTCAAAAGTAATTTTTTTACAGGGTAGTTGTAAGTTAGTTGTACACTTAGTTGTAAGTGTAAAATGTTTGGGGCATAAATAAAAACAAAAAACAGTCAAGACTGGTATGTTACAGTTTTGGGGTTTATGGAATTTGCTTTTTGTTAAACTTTGTTTTGGTTTTTGAAGGAGGACACAACAGCATTTGAGGCTCACAGTATGTCACTTTCATGTACTGAAGAAAAAAAAAAAAACAAAAAAAACACAGTTCTCCATTTGACAGCACATTCTTAAGGTAAAACTGTACTGAGTAACCCTATTATTTGGTAGCACATACCTTGCACCAAGCCAGCAACCCACTACCTAAAACCATCACCAACCTGATGCCTTCTGCTTGTATGACAGTTTCTCTGGCTTCTATCACAGCTTTCTTCAGTTTTTTTTTTCAGTCTCCTCTTGCAAACTAATCTGGATTAAGGTATGGTGGTTGAATTGGCCAGCCTAAAGTTATTTGTTGTGTTGGCAGTGTGGTTTGGCTCACAAGCAGATGTTTTCCTTGTCCACTCTTTGGCCTTTCCATCACTTTGGTAGAGGTTCATTTTGGTCTCATGGGACTCACCTCCGTATTTCCATGCACATTCAAAATTGGTCTTCTGATTTATACTCCTGATGAAGGTTTTTATCTTGTGGTAGGGACGCTTTTTTAAACAGTACATCATGGTGCCCTCTTCCCTGTCCTGTGGAGGTTGTTGGTAATGTCAGATACATTGTCTTTGGTTCTTTTTCACTGATCTCACAGTGACAAATGGGTGATTTCATACAATTGAAAAAGCAATGTTCCAAGTCGTTTAACACATCAAGATGGAAATATCAGAAAATACAAGCTGACATGATCTATTATCTCATATTTATCCGAATTCCAATGTTTCTAGGGTACAGCAAAAACAAATTAATTGGTCTTACTGTTCCAATACTTTCGGAGGAGACTGCAGGCATATAAACCAATTAAACAAGAAAAAGTTCAATAGCTCAACACAACGAATAAGTGGTTTCTCCAAATTCAACATCAAAAGACACTTTGAATGGAGACTACAGTCTCAGAATTATTCAATCCCCTGAATAGAATCCCTTATAAGAGCACACATTTGCCAATCAGGTGGAAAATCAAGGGCTTCAGGTGTGCTTGCCTGGACTGACTAGGAGGTTGTTGACTGTGATGTTTAATTGCATGTTAGAAATATGGAAAATAAGTCGCATGAATGTTCCTAGAGATACAGTTAAAATCATAGTTCAAGGGAAGGTCAAAGGAAAAGGATCACTGGCTACACTACCTGGATGTGACAGCAAGCGATCACCAACTGCCATTAGATTCTTGAGGAGGCAGGTGGCCAAAAACCCTTGAGTGACTGCAGAAATATTTGATGACAGCAGGCTCTGAGGTTTCATCTAAATAAGCCACAGACATTTTGAGGTTTTGTTCTGTAGAGCGATGAAACAAAACTGGAACTTTCAGGCCTACAGTGTCTGGAGGAGGAAGAATGAAGCATATACTGAAAAGAACATCTATGCCACAGGAAACCTGCAAAGAGTGAACAGGCAAGATGGATTTAATCAAGAACCAGGAATCCTATGAGAAAACACCATGCCTTCTGTGAGAAAGTGGAAGCTTGGGCACCATTGGATTTTCCAACAGGACAATGATCCCAAGAATAAGCACCAAGGCTTGGTTTCAGAAGAAGTCCTGGAGGATTCTGGAGTGGTAGGCCCAGTCCTTTTCTTTGAACCCCATAGAAGATCTTTGGTGGGTTCCAGAATGCAAGCCCAAGAATATCAGTGAACTGGAGGCCACTGCCCAGGAGAAATGGGCTAAAATTCTCCAGGAATGGAGCCAGAAGCTGTCCAAAGGTGCCTGAAAGATGCTGATCATGAAGAGGTTGAATAATTCAGAGACTGCAGTAGTCATTAAAAGTGACATTTAGTGTTGTATCACAATCACATGTATCAGAAATCACATGTATCAGCTGTGTTAAGTGATTTAAAAGGTTCCTGTTTTTGCAAAAAGCTGAAAGTTTGTACATTGTGCTAATAATCCTAATTTTCAATGAAGGTTGAAGAATGTCAATGGTAGCTGTATTTATACATACACCCCGGACAAAAACACAGTGAGCACAAAGTGATGGGCATGGCTGGGTCGGCACCGGGCATTAGAAGTGTACAGGGTGTGAGGAGTCAGACAGTGGAGCTCATCGAGTTTGATTGATGGGGTGCAGAGGTGTGCTGAAAAGAAGACAGATTAAACATGTCCCCAGAACACTTTCCTCTCTATGAAATAAATGGAGATGTGTATTCAAGCACAGCAGAGAAGACAGTGCCATCACACTGGGCAATGTCAGCACTCTAATAACGCCTGCAAGCTCAGATATGGGGGACTCATATTAAACAGTGGCAGCAGCAGCTTGCGATTCAGTGTGAAAAATGACCCGCTAAAATGGGCTCGATTGCTGCGCTCCTTGATTGCATCTCCTCGTAAACCAGAGTAAGCATGAGGGAGGGTTTATTCCGGAGGGTCTCGAGAGGGGGCAGCTACACGGAAAAGCGAATCAATAGTGTGGCAACATACAGCGGGGGGTTGGGGGGAGGGGTATGTTCACCATAACACGTAAGCATGACTCTGAAAAAGTGTGCGTTATGACAAAGCTGCTAAGTGGCTGTTACTGATCTATGATGGAAAAGTCATCGGGTCTGAAACAGCAGCCCTTTCTCTATTTTAACGGAGCTCTAAGCTCATTCCCTGCCACTAGCTGCTATCAGTCAGAAAGTAAAACAGGCAATTATTAAGATATACGTCTGGCCGGCAGCATGTTAGAGCAGCATCAGCTCCCGCTTGTCACCCACAATTCACCATCAAGCTGCATTCCAACCAAAGCTTATAAAACATGCCTGGATCTCTGTTCAGTAGACAGCTAACCATCCAAATGAAAGTTCTCTGACAAGGCTTCTTGAGCTTGGACCATGATTCAGTGTAATTAAATATACTAAGTATCCAAGCAACAGGCTTATTTCATTATCCAATCATAGCAACAGCTTGTGTTAATGAAATGGAAGACTGTGTGTGCAGATGCTGCAAATCAAATTATGTTCTGATATTAATATTTAATATTAAAGTTCAGGCAGTGACATGACAGCAATATGTAGGCCTACATTTTATTAGTATTTTAAGGTCCACTTACAATGTTTTTACAACACTGTGACGTTTAAAGTACCAAAAATACTCATCTTTAATTTTTACATGAAAATTTTACAATTTTTTTTATTACCTCTGTGTCTTTAAGACAAAGTTATGTAATTGACATCTGCTCTCATTGGCTGCCTTGTTTGGCACCTATATATTTAAAGCATTTAAAGTCTTGGCTTGTATATTCACAATGTTAACAGGATGATTTTGCCATGTAGGATCCATGTACTGTGTGGATTGAGGCATGAATTTACCATAGTTACATAGTTTCTTTATAGAACTCTCTTATAGGGGTGTGATAGTACACAACAGTGAGGGTTCGGCTTAACCTCACGGTTTGGCATTAGTTGGGTACAATGGGGCAAAAGCAACAAAACCTGTAAAGATAACCTAGGTTTCTTTTAATTAATTTTGAACAGACAACCATACAAGTTTTACAAACATTATTGCATATTCCCTCCTAAGGCAGTTGGTATAGCCTGTAGTATTAAGCAGTAAAATGTAAATATTAGCACGTTTGATGGGTTTCTGGTGAAGAACTTTCTTTGTTTTCAGTCGGTTCACTGCTAACAGAACAGTGAGTGATAAAGAATAAAGAAAGAAGAAAAAACTGAATGCATGCAAGGCATTCTCTCCACATGCGGCAGCAAGAAGGAGAAGAAGAAGGGGATGAAAGATGACAAAACTAACGAATTACAGCTTAAAGGTTTTGGGTGAAACTCTTGTGAATGCGTCCGCAATGTGGATGCTTTGTCCAAAGCTTACGGCTATGGATACAGATACATTTACAGATACATGTAACATCACTTCTACTCTCTTAAAGAGTATATACACTTCAACATCTGCTGGTTTACCCCCTTCTCAGCATATCTGAAAAATGCAGCCACTAATGGGAGTGTCAATATTACAGATTCATTAGATATATAAGAAGTATATCTGTGAAAACGTTATTTAAAAATATTCAAAGTTATGTTAGAGTACTTATCTCCTCACACTTTAAAGCAGCCTGGTCAGCCAGCTCAAGTTGGTCAAGCTAGTTAAGTTGGTATAGGGTATGTTTTTGAGTTTGACTTCGATGGGCAGCTAGCTAGTCTACAAGAATGATCAACCTGAACAAGCTAAACAAACAGTATGATGAAGCATGCTGATCCACCAGCTTGCATCAAGCTGGTCAACCAGCGTGGTCATACTGTTCAATCAGCATGTTCGACGTGACCAAGTTGGTTGACCAGCATGACCAAGCTGGATGACCAGCAAAACCATGCTGGTTACCCGGAGCCTCTTTCTACAGTTGGGGAGTGTAATTTACTTTTACACCACTGCTATAAATACACCAAGTGTATTTTCATCAAATTCGTCATCTGTTTGCAGGATATTGCTGATGCCCAGGATGTCCTCGTACTTACTGTTGTAGGACACCAACACTAAGAAAGAGTAGTATATGTCGCTGTCCAATGAAAAACATGTATTTCCAATATGGAGAATCTAAGAGTTTATTCTAAGTCATTTAGAGCAGTTATATTGGTCTATTCATCCAGATTTAGTTATTATTACAGCTACAAGGTTAAAAAATATGGGTCCATGCAGAACTTGGTCATGCCGGTCAACTAGCTTGGTGATGCTGGTCAACCATCATGGTCATAATGTTTAATCAGCATGATCAGCATGACCAAGTTGTTTGACCAGTATGACCAGCAGGACCATGCTAGTTACCCTGGGGCTTCCCCTACATTTATGGTGTGTAATTTACTTTTGCACCACTGCCACAAATACAATAAAATACAAATCACCATTTGGGTTCCCCCTAATGAATAGCTGTACATGTGTATTAGCTGAGAAGCTGAGAGATACAGAAGCTGCATCTGAAATGAAAATGAGTTTTTTTACACTAATATTGCAGTTCTGGCAAGAGGTCTCATGCAGCTACAGCAAAGTTACATAGTGCAGTAGAAGTGTTCTGGGTCTCACAATGACAGACACTATTCTCACTATAGATATTGTTATACAGTTAAATATAAATATAGTTTTAAGTTACAATTGCTGCATGACATTGTGAAATGTGATATAATATTATAGGCACTATGATAAGGGAAAAACAGAGCTCCCTTTTTGAATTTTTGGCTTTGAAAGGGGGGTGCAGAAGTAGGAGTAGGAGTACTCAGAACCCAAAAAACAGCTGGAAGTCAACAAGAGGGGAAGTTCTCTTACCTCTCAGATCATAATGTACTCACAGATCAGAGAACTTTGAGTCAGAAGCCGCATAGGTAGTCGAGATAACAGACAACGATTGAATGCACCTATGCCCTGGGCATCAGGGCAAAGTGTATTTAACACAGCTGAAATGGGAAAACTCTTCCTGCCTTACACACACACACACACACACACATGGGTGTATGCATATAAACTACAAAGTGCAGTGATACAGTACTGACTCTTCCTCAGCAAAGTATTACTTACTTACACCAATAAAGCCCAATGCCTGGCACTCTCTTACTGTAACACATTCTACAATTCACACAGTGTAAATTTAAGCACTAGGCAAAGTCCAACAAAGCACTCAGGAAATGCCACAGAGTAAACTTCTGAAGATTTTACTAGTCTGCTAAAACCGCAAAGAACCCTGTGTGATACTGGGAGTAAAAGAATAAGCAGAGGCATGAAAAAAAATCCTAAAATCAAACTGGAGAGAGCTAGAGAGCTAGCGAGTGTGAGAAAGTGTGAATAAACAGGAGTATTTTCGTTGAGTTCAGCCTCAGTGCTGGATTTGTGATTTCATAGGCTGAGTCTCATGAGAGTAGAGTGAGGTATCGGAGCTCATTTTCACCTGAATTCAGATTGATTTCTTCTCCAGACTGTTGCTCGGCAGAGGCCAACCCAGGCCAAATAAACATCAGGTCACTGCATCAATCTCGATTGCTTCCTTTTTAAGCCATTTGATCTGTTTTTTTTTTTACAGCAATGTTCAATGCACTCCAAAGAGTGAGCTCAATTGGCTGTCACCTACCCTCCATTCAGGAGCAAATACGAATGACATCTACAACTACAGCCTTCAGGAATATTCGGAAACATTCAGCAGTAATGGAATTCAACCAACAACTTACTTTGTGGTGACTACACTACAGAAAGAAACCTAAAAAAAAAAAAAAGCTTATTGCATTACAGAATTCATGGCTTGTCCTCATGTGCAGCACTAATCTCATTTCTGAGAAAGGTTGTAAAGCCTTTCATGTGGATTTCTGTCTGAACAGGTGTAGCGTACAAAATTGGATCTGATCATCTCAAGCTCAGGATAACTGAATGAAACAAACACAACAGTTTAACAAAACATAGTAATCCACAATTAAGTCTCAACACAGATGGTTTAAACAATCAATTCTGGAACTGATGAGAATTCTTCAGTTGATTTACAACAATGTTTTGGACAACTGCCTTCTTGCATGAGCCAACCTCTTTGTTTTTAGATCATGGACAGATGTCCTTACATTGCTTTAAAAAAAAGATTCTGATTTGTACAGCTTGGAATTGTGTGGTTCTCTCAGCAACTGAGGCAGCAAAGCAGCTCCACACTATGCCTTACGGTTGGGACGAAGTTGGTATTCCAGGTTAGGGTTCCCATCCCAGGAGGACATCCCATGATCCCCATTCTTCTTCACTGATTGCCTTAAGGCAGACTGAACACAGTTTTCAAGTGCCTGCATGTCCTTCATCACCTGTTTTTAAGATTTTGCTGATCAGGGTGTCCTCATGCTCATCTTTGCAGGACCGCCACACTAAGAAATAGTATGAGGACATTCTTCCATATTGTCACTGCCATACACACAAAAACAATAGAACAATAGAACAATAGCAATAGAAATGTTCCAGAATGACTTGAAATACAATCTTTTTAACATTGACTTCCACTGAAAGTGAAGTTACTAATTTGGAGATAAGGGTTTTTTGTGTGAAGGCAACAATTTGTATACTGCAGAAGTTCAGAAGAGAGCTGTGATAACTCCCGAATGCAAAAATAGATGCTTCAACTGTATATGAGCCTAAAAAGGATTCTGCCACTGTTCTAAGTAGCAGAACCTTTTTGGCACTGTACACAACTCTATGTCTCAAGAGTGGACCCTTAACCTTCACTGACCTTTTTTTCTTTAATGATCATTTTTGGTTGGACCATGCTGTACAGAGAACTCTCTTTTAATTAGGAAAGTAACCAAAACATTGTGGGGTTTCTTGTTTTTTTGTCTGCATTTCTGGACATCTCACCTACATGTGAATTAATCGTAAAACACTCCAAACTCCAATTACTCATTTTACAAGAGGTAATTTTCTGGATGCACATATATGTTCTTCATCAAAGACCTTGATAGTTTTAAAGCTTTTGTTCAATGAACACACTGATGTGTAAAAGATACAGCTGTATTGTGCGAGTTGTTTAAGATCAGATCATAGTTTAGGTGCCATTCAGCTTACAATTCTCATGACTGCAATTTTTCATCATCTTTAAAAGGTACCTGTGAGACCATACCTATATCAGACATGGGCAGCAGGTACAGTTAGGGCTGATTGTGCTCTGTGCCTTATACAGAAGCTGTGATTCAGTGGACCTTTTTTGCTGAACCAGCTCTATCTGGCTTCATCGGCCTATGTGGAGCATGACTTACTGATTACTAGGACGTAGCTGTGATGACCAGCTGGGCCTTGATCGGCCCTTGCTGTTTAATGCCTAGATTTACTCTGATTCATGCCGTTTCCTCAATCACTCCCCTTTTGGCTCACAGATTATACCATGTAATCAACAAGCTATTCCCAGACTTAACGCTGCAGAAATGGAGCATGTAAAGTACACTAAATGCATTGCTTTGCAGTAATCTATTCAAATCTCCCGAGCATGGCACCCTGAATCATCACTCATATTACTAGAGATTTCCTTCTGGAAACGTTTCCAACATTTCAAACAGATTTCAATATCACAGGAAGGGAAAAAAGCTTTCATTTCTAACAATCCATGTGACGTTACTCCAAACTGATTACTCGCTCAGCAGAACAGTGATTTAATTGTGCACTTCTGATAGTCTCTTGTTGTAGGACAGGCAGGAAGGAAGGAACTTTTCTAATTGAACACCAATTAATATTTACAATGGTTCAGGGTGAAGTGGGTGACTGCGCCTTAACACAGTATTGCAAAACAAACATAATTACACACAATACAGACCAAACCAAAATTTCCAAATGTTTGTGGACACCCCTTCTGATTAAAGCATTTACCTACTTTAAGTTACACCCATTGCTGACACAGGTGTGCAAATGCACACACACAGCTTGTCTGGTCCCTGTAGAGAAGTACTGCAAACAGAATAGGATGCAGATACACATAAACCTATTTGCCAGGCGTAGACTAAGCCCCCCCCAGCATTGAACTGTGGAGTGTTCTCTGGAATAATGGATGGTGCTTCATCCAATACTTTTTAGATGAGTTAGGAAGTTGGGGATGAGGTTGGGAACTTCCTGACCTCACTAACACTCTTGTTGCTCACATCAATGATCAAAATTCTAGTTCAAATCTAGTTGTGGGTTCGATACCCGGGCTTGGCATACTGCTACTGTTGGGTCCTTAAGCAAGGCCCTTCACCCTCTCTGCTCCCCAGGCGCTGGAGTTGGCTGCCCACCACTATGGGTGCGTGTGTGCTCACTGCCCCTAATTCTATAGTGTGTTTAATACCACAGATGGGTAAAATGCGAAGGACACATTTCACTGTACATAGTGCAGTGACAGATATGTGCACCTTTACCTTTACCTCACCTTTTTCCTGAACAGTAGAGACAGTTATTCCAATACTGTTGTCTGTAAAGTGTCTGTATATCTCACAATGCAGGCAAAACATACACCCAGTAACAGACAATGACGACAAAACATACACAGTAACCCACACTATAACACACTGCAGTAATAATGCATTGTGCCAATAAACCACATGAGGAATTAAAACTGTGTGTAGGATTTAGAAGACCATGAGGTAGTTTTGGCCAAGAGGTATTTATGCAAATCTCATCCACCTGCTCGTTAAGAAATTCTGGACTCCTCATATGACTACCCCCACTTTCAGCATTGCAATTTGGACAGACAGATATGTTTTCTCTTGTTGTTTTCTCTGTGTGATATAATTTCCTCAAACTGCAATATGACAAAGAATGAAAATTACGTCTAGACAGAGTCGTTTGCACTGGAGTCTGGAGGAGAAAGGAGAAAACTCTGAGGCAGAATAGGACAGGCAACTGGAAACTGGAGCTGAGTGAAGTTAAGTGGGAGATGGGTGGGAGGACAGTAGAGGTTTCTGGAAAGAGTTATAAAAAAAAGAAATAAATAAATCTAACCAGCCCACATCAGTAGCCCTCCTCAGATTTGACATGGCATGCTTCTGCACATTAAACACCTACAGACATATCCCACCTGATCTATTTCTACAAGAATCCTGCATTTATGGTCTTAAAATCAGTGGTTCTGTGGACATATTATACAGTATATTCATAACATGGGTATGAAATGTGGTGGCACATTTCATACAGTTTATACTGTCCATGCATTCTTTTTAGTGGCATTGCGCCAAAGAATCATTTTAGGGACCTTAATTGAAAGAGTGTACTGTGGATTACTAAACCTAATAATACCATTCACATATCTGCACTTTTACATAAAAGCATAATCTCCCTGGTTTCCACTGCTGTATATCCTGTGCATTTACTTATGTAGTGTGGATAATGTGTATTTTGCCACAGGGAGCCGTCAGAGCCTTTTAGGCCTAATGACTTTTGGGAATTAAAAAGAATGTGCCTTTAATCTTTAGTTTATTTAACAGAATCATCAGTGGCGTGTTGTGTTGTATTGTGGATTTTGTTCCTGTGGTATCTAGGTTGATACAGCCAAGCAAGCAATCCTACTGGTTCTCACTTTAGGACCTGGACTGAAGGCCCTACATGTCCACCAACATACAGTATATGGACAAATGTAATGGGACCTACACCTACACATTACACCTACATGAGTTCTTATGACATTCTATTATAAATCCACAGGCACTAATATGGAGTTGGTTCCTAATGTTGCAGCTATAACAGCAGGTGTGGAACTCTACTTTGGTCCATATAGTGTAGGATTATGGATGTGACTAAGAAATATTTATATTTGTTATTGAGTAAGATTGCCCAGGAACTGGTCTGTGTTTAATCTAGAACTGCCAAAGCCATGTGCTGTTTAATATACTATCAGAAATCCACTGGGTGGCTAGCAGGATTTTCATACCTTTACCCGATTGCAGGGGTCCTTCTTGATCCACTTGATGGCCGTCTCATAGACCAGCTCTTCAGCTTTAGTGTTGAGGCTGTCATTGGACAGGTAGCTGATGAAGTCCTCTTTGGAAATGTTGAGGATTTCTTCTTGACTGGCCACCTCGGGGAAGTTTTGCAGGGCGAAAGCTTTGGCCATGTTGTGGAGCTCCGTGCACTGCATTGCCTCGGCCATGGCCAGCACCCCCAGGCAGTTACTGGCCGTCAACTGCTTCTCTGTGTGAGATCAGCACACAGATGTTCATGCATTCAGACAAACAAGTACACACACACACACACAAAGAAGTGTTTGAACCTTTCAAGGTGGTGGGGGGAAAAAATGGAAACGCATTTATGATACACGGCTTTGGGGATGGTGTTTGCCGGATTAAATTTCTGCGGGTGTGTTGCTGTGGAACAGGCGAGTGTAATATCTCAAGCAGCTGGCAGGAAAAAGAACTGAGAGGAGGAATCGATTGGACACGAGCGCAGGCGGCTCACCCAGGCCTTTGATTAGCGCGGACAGGCACGGACCTTTTCCACAGCACAAAAGGTCAACACAATGACTCTTTAGCCTGCTCTGCCTACAGCACAGCCGTGACATACGCTGCCTTCAGGACCGCTCACTACAGGCAGCAAAGGCATATGCAAAGATCTGAGGAACAAAGTCAACAGAAGCAGCCACGTCCAGCACTTCTCAGGTGTAAATCCAGTTCAGCAATAGCACAACAGCAGTTATTACTGATGCATCAGTCAAATAAAATACACACATATGAACTAGTCCAAACACGAATCATTTCAAATGTTCGTTTCTGTGGACAAATTTTATTTTTTACTTCATTCCAATTTACACCAGATGTGATGCGGCACATGCAGTATACTGGAACCCTTCCACGATGTTGTTTCACACCAGACACAGTCACTATGAGGAGCAAGCGTTTCTATCATTCTGACATAGCATTACTGTCTGTGTAGTGGTTAAACAAACTCATAAAATTTTGAGCACAGCAGTTAACCAACCTACTTGCTTTGATTGAGTTAGCTAGCTGTTTCATATTGTTATATAAATAGCTGTTGTTGTGGAATATAAATACATTTAATTTCAGTTTTTAAGTTGTAGTAATTATATTGTTTGATTTTTTTTTTTCTGTCTATACCTAGAAACTGCTGGAATGCCGTGCATGGCACATGCTAAAAATAGACCTAAAAGCCCATTTCACACAGCATTCTAGTGGTGTTTTGGCAGAACAGTAAAGAAATGCAGTATTTGTAGTATTATATGTGCGGTAATGTGGCTAAACATACAATCTAAGCCAACAATAAACTATATGCCTATATACCTAATATTTATCAGATATATGCCTATATACCTGATATTTATAGCACACCAGCTAGCTAACATAAGGTAATGAGAAAAGCTTTAGTCTTCCTAAGTTTCTCTACGCAAAAATTGACATGGATAGCTTTTCTTCCTATTACAGTAATAACAGAAAGCCTGTGCTGCTTCCAGTGAAAAGCGACAAGGAAGGGTTCCCGGCGTACCATGCACGCCACATCGCTTCTGGTGTGAAATGTGCAGCTGCACTGCTGCGTGGCTGCTGTGCCGCGTGGGCAGCTAGTGTGAAAGGCTTCATTGACTAATACAGAAGCTTGCGGCTTTATTGCACGCAGCTTTAACCTCTTTAATCTTACCTAATTGATCACTGCTGGCACATTCAAGGAGGATACATTCGAAGATGACACTGTCTCTTTTAACCCCCTACAATCTAAAGTGAGAAGTATATCCTGATTGAGGTTTCTGGCTTGCTCTATTCATAGACTGTTGGTCAGCAAAGTAAACAAATTACTGTGTCCATTCAACTCAAATACACACTGCAAATATATCACGTGTTTAAAAAAATGTTATGAGGGGAATAAAATTCAGTTCAGTTGCTTAAACCATTTTTTTTAAATCATTTTTACAGCTTACCTTCATGTTATTAAAGCAGAAGAGGAGATTAGAAGGCAGAGAGAGTCTTAGCATTAAAGGGTTAATACAGTGAAAGTACTTTAAAAGTAGTGCAAAAAGTAATCCAACCAATGCCTCAACACCACAACCACTTTCAGAATAACCATGAGTGCTGTGCCTGCTGGGTATCCATAAAGTTTCATCCCAAAAACATGAAAGTAAGTGTACTTTCTGAAAGTACACTTTCCATACACATTAAACGTGTTATCATCTATTCCATGTAGCACACCCACAAATGAGGTTATTTTTACACTTGGCTGTTTCATACTGAACTGGAATATATACAGAAGTAGGCATATTGCAGCACTTCTGCAGCGAATTCCTACAGGAGCGAATGTCATTTCATACCAATTGAGGTATTCATGGATTATTAAGTGGAATATCCCAGTGGGAGACAATGACAGAGGCACTGGAGGAAGAAAAAAAAAACAAAAAAAACAAGCCTGAGCTGTCAAAGCGCCTATCACCCTCCAGACATTTCTGAGCTTTCAAACGTGGCAAGCCGGGCTAACGATTCATACACTGCCCATCCACGCTCCCCCGGCTCTCTCATCACTCCTAAATCAAGGCCATTCTTTAAAACAAGGACAACAGGGCCCATAAATATCTGCTAAGATGGAATTTACGTGCGGCAAGGAAAAATCCACAAGGCAAGTCAGTGAGACATTATGCATTCAAAGGGAACAACACTTTCAATATTTCAGTATAGCAGTCATGCATAAAAAGTGCCACAGACAGAATCCAGTCTACTGATATGCTTGCCACAGCTGCCAATGCTGTTTGACAGGAACCCACGGTAAAATATGTATGGTTCCAATCCGCACTGTTTGTCTCTGGGAGTGATGCCTGACTAGCATATTTCATATCTACACACGGTCATGTTACTAGCAATTACCTCCGTGAGACTTAATATAAGCAGTCCCAGTGGGATTTTATGAAGATCCATTCCCAGCCATTGTGAAAGCAGTCATGATAACCATACTGATGAATCAGTGTACTAATAACTCGCTTCAGTCCACACCAGACTGTGTGCTGTGCACACCTGTCAATCAGCAGTCAAGAGCGTGTGGCACAGAGAGAAAGGAGATCCCAGCAGAGAGCAGGATGGCAGAAACGGCTGATGAAGATTCAATTCACTGATTCACTCAGAACGTCCATTTAAATTCCTCAGAGCTTCTCAAAGCAGCAGCTATACAAGGACATTTATGCCTCCATATCTTCATTGACACTGACCACACTGGATATTACAGAGGTTCTTATATCAGGAAATTCTATATTAATGTGGTCTGATAGTTTTGCTGCTTGCTTCCTGGTCCATGGCAGACCGCTCCTCACTGGCCAGCAGAAATCAATACGTTAGAAATCACTGTGTTCATTAATGCTACATCACAAGTGCTGTATGCATTGAATGAGGTCTTTTTTGCTACTGTAAGCAGAGTGGTAGGACGTCTGTGGTAAATGACATGAAAGTGTAGTACAGTATTATTACAGAATCTTAAATCTTTTTAACATAACTTGGAAAAACTGATAGAGTGATTAAAATACAGACATCAGAGCTTTGTACCACTACATTACAAATACATTTTTATTAAAGCCTCTGGGAACCTAAAGCTGAGTTTTCTTTCTAATTAAGTGAATCTGGCTCCTCTGGGCCCCCAGTGTAAATGTACAAAGTATGTCTAATGAATATCTTCCCAAAGTCTAATAAAGTTAAACCTGGCAACCTCAAGCCTCCCTGCGTCGCTTTACCTTGAAAATCATCGGCCGAGTGCCAAGTCGGACTGCAGGTCCCAACACAGAACCGTAGCCGAAGAGATCCGCTGTGCTGGACAAGAGGTATGACGGGCTACACTGGGCATTGCATCTATATATGGGCTGGTAACTATTACAGATATCAAAACCTCAGTAAATCCTAAAGATTTGTGAAAACATAACCGCAGTTCAAAAAAGCTAAAAAATGCAACCCCTTTGCCCTTTTTTCACCAGTGATACGGGGCCATCAGTCAGGCATGTTCACTAGAATATTAAGACCCTGCTTTTATTAGATTTCTGCTTAGTGTTTAACCTTTGCTGAACACTTTACATAACTCCCAGGTTTAGTATCCTACAAAAACCAACATTTTCAAATCTTTTTCAATGGGCTTTAAAGTAAGCCTACCACTATACTGCCTTGTGTTGTGTACCATCAAAACAGCTCTGACCCGTCAAGACCTGGACTTCACCAGACATAGCCAGCATTATTTCTTCAGTCATTTGGGCTACAGAAGCTCTACTGTTGGATCAGCCCAGACAGGCTAACATCGCCTCAGGGAGCCTTGGGCACCCATGACACTGTTGCTGGTTCACCAGTTATCCTTCCTTGGACCACTTGTGGTAGGTACTAACCGCTGTATTCCGGGAACTCCCCACAAGACCTGGCTGATGTTTTTGGAGATACTCTGACCTAGTCATCTAGCCATCAACATTTAGCCCTTGTGAATGTGCTTAAGCTTCCATTTCTCCTGCTTTTAACACATCACCTTCAAGAACTGACTGTTCACTTGGGTATAATAATGTATATTCCGCCCTGTGACAGCTGTCACTGTAACGAGATAATAACTGTCATTCCCTTTACCTTTCAGTGGGCTTAATGTTATGGCTGATTGGTGTATTATTAATCTTGAAATCTGCTTATTATTTTTGATGAGTCTGATGCTGTTTTCACAGAGTATTTTAAATGCATTATCACCAGGTAAACTGCTTATAATTTATTGAGAATCTATATTTGAACCAATTATTTCTTAAAGGCGTAATGCGACAGCCCTTAGCAAAAGATTCTTTTTTGAGTATGTCCCACACAACGCCCATAAAGATGAAGGGAAAGTCTGACACAAACCCTCATGATGAACTTACCCAGGAAAGACACGCAGACTTTGCAGAAGGTGTTGAACTGGAACTTGTTGGCCGCCTCCAGCAGAGTTTTGGCATTGGCTGAGTCTATGATGAGGGAACCGGTGTAGACGAATTCCAGCAGCAACTCCAGAACCTCAGCGCTGATGTTGTTCATCGCCATCTTCATCTTTTCACCATTCCTGTTTTCACTGGCCAACCTGGAGGCAGCAGGGGGGGCAGTGTTAAACCTGGGCAGTTAAGAGGGTAATGACTAAAACCTGCCATGCAGTCAATGTCTTAATAATCCTTCAATTTTTTTGGAAATATAAACTCTCAGGGTTTTCGGGGTGAAAAGTGTGAGCTTGTCTCAAGAGAAGTGTAGCAGAGCTTGAGGGGAAAACCTGAATTGGTCATTATGCATGTTCATGCATAATACACACACACACACACACACACACACACACACACACACACACACGCACACACGCACACACATTCAGACACACACACAGACACACATACATATATATGCATATGGGAAGTGCAGGCTGAATGGCCAGCCTAATCGAGCAGTAGCTCATTTAGGAGAGGCCCATAGGTAAAAGTACATCTCGTTAGAGGTGAGTGGCAGGCAAAGGCTCTGCAAGCCTGAGATCCACTGTTTGGAGAGAAGCATTCAGAAACTCCAGGTAAAGGGCTAAAACTATAACCTTCCATTATCTGGGTGAGTGCTGGAGAGACACAGCTCCTCCAAAACAGCCTCTTGAAACAAAAAAAAGCTCACAATGGTGACACACTAATGAAAGGCCATGTGGCTAACAAAAGCTAGAATGCCAGCTGGGCAGTGATGTCGGGTGCAGACAGACTTGGCATCGACAAACAACCCTGTGATGTATTTTCTTCGGCACTTACTTCCCGTATTCTTTCTTCACGAACACATACACTCTTGAAAATAAAGGGCCCAAAGCCTTTGTGTATTTTTCTGTATCTAAATTATCTTTATATTCCATGTCTGTTGCTTTAACCCTTTCACAAGTACAGCCATACCACCGTAGGATCTTTACAATTCTGATTTGTACTTGACACAACAATCAGCTTTTATTTTACTGGTTTATCAAATCTGTTCACTGATTAGTCTTTCCACAACATACAGCGCATCCCTCAAATGCAGGAATTGTCCATTTCACCTTCACTGTTGTAAAAAATTACAGAAAGTTACTGAACTGCAGTAATGCTCATGCTAAAAGAATTCCCTCAGGGAAGACCATTACAGGTAGTCAGAGCTTTCTTGAGAATGGGTTAATAAAGTACAAGGACAAGTGCCAGACAGAAATTGACATTAGTTTAAAATGCTAGAGAATTATGTTCGAGAACCATCCATTATTGATTCTCTAGGGAACTAAAGATGTTTTTTCCACATTTGGGGCCCTTATTTTCAAGAGTGTACAAAGTACAAATTAACATAGATGCTTGCCGATGTGCCAATCGCCTATGGTTGCATCTTCATGCATGGTTAACAGATGCATTTGTTTTTATTGCATATGTGTATGTACATGAAGACAGATGGACAGACTGTTAGATCTTGCATGAGAAGACAAACACAGACAGTCAGACGGATTGAGAGTGATGAGAGCAGGGAAGGAGAGGGGTGGAGAGTCAGTCCTGCCACAGGGAGCCAGCAGCCATCCTTCATGTGTTGAGGGACCGTTCCATGACTGGGACCTGGGTTTAAGTCTCAAAGCTTTCAGCCGCTGCCAAAAACAAAAGTAGAACACGGCCTGTGTACGAACTGGTGTATTAGTTGTCATATAGGCCTGACTTGGGGGGGAAAAGGCAAAGGCAGAGTTTGAGGTGAGGGGTAAATCTCTGGAAGTGGCTGGAAAATCAAGAATGTTACTCCTGAAAAGAAAAAACAAAAAAATGCAGTTTACAGGTGTCAGTTGTAAGTGCAGGAGTAGAAAGAGTATAAAAAGAAAATGCGAATGCAACGGGCGACCGAGCGGTGTGAGGATGTGGGTGAGAGAAAGAAAGAACGGAGGAAAGAAAATCAAAATCAAATTAGTAAAGTCAGCACACTCCTTCTGTGTGATCAGTCACTCGCTTAACGGAATCTGAATTGATGGATTCATGAACGCAGTCACTCTATAAGCACAAACAGGATTGCTCTTTTTTAGCAGCGCAAACAATAATTTAGCCCTCACTCGCAGGACCCTACAACACTCTTAGCCTAGATGAAATATACTGACTCAAAAAGGTACTTTTCTTCTCCTGCACTGACTATAATCAGAATCCTTACTAAACTGACAAAACAGAGTAATGACAGTCAGGTCACTGAGGAGACTGAATGGTAATGGTAATGCAAACAGTTCCCATTTTCATAAATTAATGGAACAGAAAGCATATATGGTAGCTGGTTAATTGTAAAAAGGGGTCATATAAGCTAGCATTCAACCTTAAAATACAGTCATGTGAAAAGGTTGGGACACCCCATGAAAACCTTGTCTTTAATATATTTAAATATATAAACCAGATCTTCATTTGAACAATATTTAAGGTAATACAAAGGTAATATAACTAAACTAATCAATCTTTATGGATTTTTTTTATCATTTGTACAATGTAATTAACAGAAATGTAATTTTCTTGTGAGGAAAAAGTTAGGATACCCTATGTCCTAATAGCTGGTATTTCCCCCCTTGGCTGAAATAACTTCAGTTAGACATTTCCTATAATGACGAATCAGTCTCTGACATGGACTGGGAGTAAGTTTTTCCCACTCCTCCATGCAGAATTCTTTCAGCTATGTGACATTTCAGTTAGTTTTTAGACAGATGCTCTCATATTTTCCTCAAGTGCCCTCTGATACAATCAAGATTTAGTGGATGCTATTACATCTCCACCTAAGTTCTTCACAGTTGATATGGGTTCTTGTTATCAAATGCAGTGTGTGATCTCCATCTGATGATAGATGCTGTAATTTGACTGTACTGTACTGTACTGTAAATCCCGCAATACCATTTTCTTTACATAGTCTGCTGTTTGGCTTAGCTTACTAGGACGGTTTGACCTGGCCATGTTGGCCATAAGCATCTACAACCGTCTTTCTGAAGACATCAGAAAGCTCTTTGGATCTCACTATGGTAATAACATGTAACAATTACCAATCAAAAGCAAACTAAATGTCTGAAGATATCCAAATCCAAATATCCAAAATCCCCTCTAATGATGTTCTAGTCATCTGCATCTGCATCTAATCATCTGCAATTGATCCTAATTTTAGACATTTAAAGTAGTTATAAATGTAATCATATTTTATCCGTTACATTTTACACATGATTTTTAAAGGTAAAGGTAAAAAGGTAAGGGTGCACGTATTTGTCACTGAATTATATACAGCGAAATGTGTCCTCCGCATTTTACCCATCTGTGGTAGTGAACACACACACACACACACACACACACACACACCCACACACTAGTGAACTAGGGGCAGTGAGCACACACACAAACAGAGTGGTGGGCAGCCAACTCCAGCGCCCGTGGAGAAAAGAGGGTGAAGGGCCTTGCTCAAGGGCCCATCAGTGGCAGCTTGCCGAGCCTGGGTATCGAACCCACAACCCTGTCATCAATAGCCTGGAGCTCTAACCGCTGAGCCACTACTACCCCTGAAAAGACATTTCTTCAGTTTTAATGGTTTAGTTATATCACCTCCATGTCTAAATATAACTATCCTAACATATTCACATGACTGTATGCATGCTTTTCTTTATTTACGCTGGATGACTTCATTTCTACAGTCACAACTGCAAGGGAACATCCTACAAACTCTGTACGTATAAAGTATGTGTGCCTAAGTATTCAATCCTTATGACAGCAAAGACAGGCAACATGCATATTATGCTAGAATGAAGTGTGTGAGTAACCACATTCACTCTGCGTTACAATCTCAGACTCCTTCACCCCCCCTCCCCCATATACTCCCATTATTCCCTTATAGCAAGAATCAAGCCAGTCCTCAAGATTGATGAACTACCAGAGGCACAGGGTAAATATTCATTAAAAAAAAAAAAAACAACAGCAACAAAAAATGATACAGAATCTCTGGAGAGACATGATTTTTTTTAACGCAGGGCTGCCTCTCATCTTTATCACAATACAAGCGAAGCAGCTCTAAATAGATTGTATCTGCACATTGTATCGCAATGCAGATCCCCTTAACGGATGATTTGCTAAAGAGGCGATTTGCTTTTTAATTCAGCTTTTTCTCTGAGCAGGAGGAACACAGGGGGTGCATTTTACAGATGATTGGATAAGCATGCTTCTTTTACGTGCAATAAATGATGGACGAGCAGACAATGAATGACCAGCTCTCCTTTCAAAGCATGGCTTGATATGCCCATCACAGGCCTGCAGGTCCTCTGATACCAAATTGAGATTACAGTCCAATGCATGCATCATTCAAACGATCAATGTTTTGTTGGAATTTGATATGCTTGACATGAAACATCTTCAAAAAGATCAGAACTGTTAAGTCAATCCTTGGAAATACATGGCCTGAGTGGGAACAAGCACATAATCAAGCAGAAACGGTGTCTAGCGTCTGATTTCTGCTCAATAGACGATTCTGTCAGATGTAAAATGGCATGTCTTGAAAAAAGTTTTCCAGAGAATACACAATGAGATGTGCCTCGGGTATACGAATGAAAGGGCTGGAGGCAGGGTCAGACCTCATGGAATATAATAGGCCATGAAACTACTTTTCCTTACATTAACAGAGATCAACTACATTAAAAGTAAAGGTGCTTCAAATGGTTCCTTAACCCCTTAAAGCAGAAAGGTTTATTACACACTAAGGTGTATTATTCATTCAACTACAGGGACCTCTGTAGAAACTGGTGAAGCTATTCTAATAGCTTCACCAGCTTCAAGGTAATAGAAGTTTGTAATAAGTTTTGGCCCACCAGCAGTTCATAAGCTGTTTAAGCAATGACATAGAAGATATATGCCTTATTCACCAACCATACTTAAGAAGACATCAATAGTGTTTTCTTGTTTGGGGAATCTGACTTTTCTCAAGAAAAAAAATAAGAAAATTCTTTGAATTTTAGGCCAGAGAATGAAGAATCATGTTTGTAAAAGATGTGTGAATAACCTGTCAAATAACCTTCCAATCAACCTTTCAATCCCCTGGTAACACATTTTGATATACAACTTTTTTTTTATAGTATAGCAAGTATTATTAAATTTGTTTGTAACCATGGCAACACACATAGCCTTGAGACTATGTGTTGTTTTAGCTTTTTACTTTAGTTGTGGTTGTGTTTTACAGATCTTTAGGGTTTACTGAAGGTTTGATATCTGTAACTGAGTAACCAGTTCATTAGTAGATACAAGCTTGGGCTGTGACTGGGGGAGCGGCTGCCCCATGTGTCTCATGGTCCCTCCGTCCGGGTCTCCCTGGCTGCTGTGTTGCATCGGGACCTCCCATCCTTCCTGGTCCCAGCCACTACATACAGCAGTGAAGCAGCGAGACCACAGCTGACAGGGCACGTGGGGCAGCCGCACCCACAGTCGAGACTCGAGCTTTAGCTCGCTAGCTTTAGCACTAGCTTTCCAGGTTTATCTGACTAGAAGAGAGAGAGGAGGCATGTTAGCCTTGGTCAGGGGTATGCTGACATAAACCTGACCCACCTTTAGGAACGCCTATTCCACGTTGAGAGGAGAGCAAAATTATTTATTAGACATTTATTTGAATTTGAAAATAGATATACTTTGTACATTTACACTGGGGGCCCTGAGGAGCCAGATTAAATTAATAAAAAAAAATCCAGGTTCCCAGGGGCTTTAAAAAAACCCTCAAAGGTTCCTCACACTGACATATCATTAAAATCAATGTACTTTATAAAACCAACAGTGGTTCTTCAATGGAATCGCTCAAGGAACCAGCTGAAGCACTTTTATGTTTAAGAGTGTATAGTAAGAACCGGTCATTTGGGTTGCCCACTTTGGTTCAAAGGAAAAAGCATGACACTGATGCACTTTTACTGTCTGCCAAGAGAACATTGAGCAATCATTTGTCTTTACCACTCGTCGTCATTTAAGTGCTCGCTATACTCTGGGATGGAGACGGCGAAAGCTTACAATGTTCTAAGGCTAAACCTCGTCCTATTCCACCTTCCAGCAGCAGTGGAACTCAAATAGCTTTGAGAAGTGTATCAGCACATTTTGTGCTCCACTGAGAACAGAGTCGAATCCACACTCACTGTTATTGCTCCTAATGCAATTTTCATAGCTGCTGCTCGCAAGATAGGATAGCAAAGGCCCAGACCAAATTTACAATCTAAAGGGCCAAAGTTCCACTTTAAATTTGTCCTTGAGGCTTCGCTGCATCTTGTATGATGTGTAATAAAGGCATTATACAGATTGAGCTTGAGTGCACACATGTAAATGTATCAGGTTCCACATTCTTCATCCAGTGGTTAGACTGCATGAGTTAATGGTGTGATACAATGGATTTGTGTTTTAACCTTGGAATCAACATCAAACTACAGCTTGAAGATTGAAAACTGGGATATATATATGCGTTAGATGAAGCATGTAAAATGGCATTTAAATAAATTTACTGTGCATTCACTACTGAAAGCAGGAGAAAAAGGTGCAGGAATCCATTTAGACAATAAAAAAAGGTTTGCTTGACACCCAAGCTGCCTTTTTGTAAGGCTGTCATTCATCTCTCAGGGAACATCTAGCTTTTACTTAATCTGGGCATCTTTTCATTCCCCACTTTTCTTACATATCTTTCAGTACATGTTTTTAAGAGCCACATATGGCATTTATCACATATCCTAAAGATCACAAAGTGACATTTTTACAATCGATATCTCTTTCACCTCTGAAAAGCTTTTCATCTAAAGAAGCTAATATCAGTCAAGGCATCTCTAGATCATGGAGTTCAAAACAGGATTTCTGAGTCTCTGCAGACTGGATGTCGTGCTTCTTTTATTGTGCGTGTCTGTTTGGCACTGTTGTGGGACACAAGGTGACATCCCATGAAATCACTTTATCTACTTACAGCACCAATGCGTAGAATGAGGCACTGATAAATAATAATAAAGTAACATACACAATATGTACGGTATGTAGACATCTTCTCATTCAATGATTCTTCTGGAAAGAAAGGAGCTGCAGGAGTTTCTGCTGCAATACGAAGGCTTTACATTACATGTTGAAGCACTTCTGTGAGGACTTGGTTGTATTTAGCCAAAAGAACAAGAATAAGGTCAGTTGGTGGTGTCAAAAACAACATTTTACCTCAATGCAAAGGTCAATGTCGAGGACACCGTGCAACTGCTCCACACTTCAGTTCTGGGGGCTTTTATACCACCTACAGCTGATGGTCGGCATTAGTCGTGCTGACCTATACAGTCTCCCATTCTACTGGGTCTATGGACAATGCTTTAACAAAGATCATACAACATATGCTTGTGCAAACTGAATGCCTGAGTCAGCAATTAACACAGCACCTTAACATAGCTGAATTCTTGACTTACTTTAGGACTTATAGTGTAACACAGTGGGGCTCCAATCATCCTCTTGGAGAGCTAACTTCCTGCAGGTTTCAAGTCCAAGTCCAAATTCAGCCAATCAATGGCCTCTAAAGGCAGTAATTAGTTGATTTGTTGGATCCGATGGGGTGGATTAGGTTTGTTTCCAAAGTCTGCCAAGAAGATAGTTCTCCAGGAGGTGGTGTATCAATTCCTTCTCACATGCTTCCTCTAACATATACTTTCCTCAAGTGAGATAAATATGCCAAGTTTCAGACCAAAAGCTGTTAGAAGGTCAAAAAATAGGACACTCCTAATTTTCTCCTAAAGCCCAGAACAAAAGAATATTTTACAAAGCATTAGGAGACTCTCCTGTGTATTGAAGTTGTGTTTATTCTTACCACAGGCTCTGAGTGGATCTATGAATTATCAGTCTGCAAGTTCCCACAGAGATGTGCACCGAATCACAGCAGGTAGCCAATGAATCAGGACAGCAAGCCCCTCTAAACACTTGAATGGGAGAGGTAGAGTGAAGTGCTGATCTGATATGCCTGACGCATTGCTCTGAATCTCCCCCATTTTGTTCTGACATTTACAATACATTTACAAAAGAAAACCCCCAGTCATGGAACTTTTTTGCCCATTAAAATGGAAATTTGCTCATTTAGTCCATGGAGATGAAAGGGCAGGATAAGTGTTGACCTTTTTCAACAATGAAATACATTCATTTGAGGGACAGAAGGAATGGCTACTGGCCCCGTGATAGGAACCTCTGTCTTCACACCTGCAAGAGAAGGGGAGGGTAAAGAAAGCCACACAAATGTGCCCTATGAAAAGAACAGAGTGGATCAACGACAGGAGAGAGGCAAACCTTTTAACCATGTCCTTGAAATACAAGCTGCAGGAAGCTAGAACATTTTGATGGACTTCAAACTCTTTGCCTTCAACAATTATTTTCAGGTCTGTAAATTCTTTCGCTCGCCGCTGCTGGTTCAATTCTTTCAACATCTCTGTAGAACAAGAAAAAGAAGACAAATAGCAAATTTCTTATGTTATGATTTCAAACACAGCACGCCAAAAAGTGCATACTCAATCACCTTTTACTTTGAGGACAAAAGACAACCCTTTGTTTGTGTGTCTAAAGAGCTGAAAAAGATCTGAGGAATAAGAGGATCAAGTGTGTGGACAAAAGAAATGCACAGGTTGAAGAATAGCAGGTCAACAGTCTCATTAGATAGCTACATATCTACAAAGGAGACACACCGGACTGCCTCGAGCAGATAATGCAGAAGACAAAAGCTGTGATTGAGCACAAAGTGAAAGGAGTTCACTGGCCTAAGGTGCTTTCTGCGGTAAACCTCTACTCTATGGTTATGTACAGACAGGGAGACAAGTGAAGGCAAGTGAAGATACAGTATGCACAGTTGAGGATGTGTATACGTAATTTGTCACATGAAAGAAAAAAGGGGAAAAGAGGAAAGAAAGAATTCCCTCCTGTATCAGAAGAAAACTAAAACTACTGTAATATTTCAATATTAGAATATTAAGACCCTGTTCGAAGCTGACGTTCATCCACTTCCCTGTCAGTCAGTAACCCTGAATATAAGCAGTTTGAAATTACATCATGAATTCCAAATTATTCTATGCATCTCATTATATACAGCGATCAGCCATAACATTAGCACCACAGATGACAGATGAAGTGGTTTTCAGAAAATCATTGGTTATTTTTATCTACAGTGTCTGTATCTGTCAAAGGTTGGATATATTAGACAGCAAGTGAACAGTCAGTTCTTGAAGGTGATGTGTTGGAAGCAGGACAAATGGGCAAGCATAAGGATCTGAGCCACTTTGAGGGGCCAAGGGCCAAATTGTGATGGCTCGAGAATTGGGTCAAAACATCTACAAAACATCAGGCAGGTCTGATGTGAGATTTTTCGGGTATGCAGTGGTCAGTACCTACCAAAGGAGCTCCAAGAAAGAACAACCGGTGAACCAACAGCAGGGTCATGGGCACCTAAGGCTCATTTATGCGATCCATGGAGGCCCCAAACCACAGGATGCATTCAGAAGTCTTGGACTGGTGGAGTCCATGCCCTGAAGGGTCAGATCTGTTGTGGCGGGTGGTGCTAATGTTGTGGATGATCTGTGTATATTATCGCTGTCACAGAAAATAGAACTTTACAAGAGGAGTAAAAATCTGCTTGGCTTTCAATGAAAGTAAAAAGACCTTATTCCATTATGGTCACTAGGGAGCATTTCTACTGGTCCACTCTTAATGAACTTGTTACTGCCAGATTCAAATTATGTCAATATCTTTTCTTTGGAAGAAAACGACCATTCTACATAAACAAGTTCTTATTATTTGGGCACCACAGTGCTGTTTAATACATTATTTATTAGGATATTAACATGTACTTTTGCAGTCTGTGTAAATAATTATTTGCCCGCACTGTGGTGTTAGATTTGTGTCACACAGTCCATAACTGACTGCTCTTTGGCTTACTCTCCACAGCACATTGGATTTCAAATGAGGCAGTGATGATGAAGCTGAAGTGCAGAGTGTCAGCTTTAATTTGGAAGTATTTATAGAGTTATTTACATCATTTACATTTTATTAAGTTACTTAACATAATCTTGAATAACAGCAGAGTGTTTAGTACTTGGGTGAAATTGCTTCACAACCAATGACTGCCTGCGGCTCACGCACGTCGATAGACACTGACCATCTTCCCCGCTGATGCTTTATCAGCTCTAATGCAGGTTTTGGGAGTTCTTGTTTGCAGTGAGATAAATGCGTGCTCAGTAGGGTTCATGTAAGGGGATTGATTTGGCCAGTGAAGAACATTTTACCTTTTGGAGCTGAAACTTTGATTTGAATGACTCAGTAGGTGTTTTGGGTCATTACCTCGCAGTGTGGAAGTATAGAGGGGATTGGAGCAGATGAAAGTCATCTGTTCATGCATGAATTCATACTTCTGCAGCTATTGTCAGTCATATTATCACTAAATAGAAGCGATCCACTTCTACACTGGTAAAAGTATAAGATCTTTGAGGAACTTTGGAACTGTGGCAGAATCTCTTAACCTCTTTGAGGAACCTTCAAAAGAAAGAAGAAAAGTTTTTTTTTTTAGAAGAAAAAGGTTTCTTGACGGTTCCTCAAAGCACCTTACCTTCACAGTTTCAAACTGGAGAACCTCCTTCCATACATGCTAATGCATGCACCATGTTTCAGGTTCATCTTTGTCTAATGAGTCCACATGATCTCCATAGGGAACTCTACAGTTGTCTTGTATGTCTTAACAAAATATAACCTTGTCCTTTTTGTAGCATAGACTGATCCCTCATGTCTGTCTCTCTTTATAGGGACCCTTGACACTTCTGTGCTACATTGTGGCTAGACCTGGTACTGATACTTCTGACCTGACAATTTTCTTCATGACTGAACATTTTCTTTGGTCACCCACTGCTGTCGTCTTTCATACTGGAGAAAAAAAAAAAAAAAAACTTACATCTGGTCAAGATATCAAATACCCATTTGCACTTGGTCACTTCATATGACTAGTTAGTTACACTGAAATCCGATTGCTGTGTGGTACGTAATATGCAAATTTGCTTGTTCTGCAGCAATTATTACTGGTGTTTGGGTTGTACTGGGAGGGGTTTTGGTTGTGGAATGTGTCTTGGAGAGACGGAAGTGTTTACTTGCAAATTTGTCTTTTCATTTATTTGTGTCTTGGGTGTGTTTACTACGCGTTTTTATGTGGCTTGGTCTTATCCAGATATAATCCTGATACTCAAGACACATGAAGTGACCAGGTGTAAGCGAGGTCTA